>NW_026844214.1:37853371-38143943 GCF_029955315.1 Cylas formicarius | reverse complement strand
ATATTATATATATATTATATATATAATACTATATATATATATATATATATATATATATTATATATATATATATATATATATATATATATATATATATATATATATATATATATATATATATATATATATATATATATATATATATATACATATATATATATATACATATATACATATATATATATATATATATATATATATATATATATATATATACATATATATATATATATATATATATATATATATATATATATATATATATATATATATATATATATATATAGTCTGAACTTTTACAAAAATTAATTTGCAAGTGTGTTTCAGATCCGCTTTAATGGTGGAAATGGAAAAATTCAGGACCAATCAGACGGATCCTAGACTGTGATTTGTGTACAAAGTGTTCCTTAAATGGTGTGAATAATTTTGCAGTATAAGTTTAGTTATTTTAAAATTGTATAAAATATTTAAAAATTAATAAATTCAATAGTTTTTGATGTTTTGTTTTAAAGGTTTTCATTTTCTACAAAGAGAAAATATGTACTTTCTGCTTTAGCCATGAGTATGTGATATTTCAATTATAAGTTCTGCGGTCTGCCAAGTGTATAGTAGAGTTTGTTACTAAAGGCAAGTTTCCTTTTTTAGAACATTATGTAATTATATACCATATGAATAATAAATTATTTACCACATGAACAATAAATAATTTAATACATAATTAAATTAAAGCAGGAAATGAGCTTTTAATCCAAAAAGTTGGGTACAGAAATTTTTGCACTTTTTGTTTTGTAGTGTTATCTTCAATATTTCTATTTTAAAGAGGGAATTTGATGGCAATAGTTTTTGGGAACAATTTGAAACATTTTTGCATAATTTGTTATTGCTTATATTATGTAATGGCTATTCTAGGTAAAATTAAACTATTCACATATCTTTTGTATCTTCTGAATCACTGATCGTGTAGGTTTTGACATCAAATCCTGAAATTCTATATACAGTAGCATTTTTAATGCCCAGTGTTTTAGCCCACAGCTGACCTAAAATGATATTGAATAAGTATAAACAGTAAATTAAGTTCAATGGTATTTTTAAAGATTCATTCCACATTTTGAAGTAATTATTTTGTTCAGTCAGGATGTTAATTACTAATCAGCACGCAAATTTGTTCTAAAAAAAAGTGTCTCAAACGTTCTATGGAGAAAAAATAGACTGCAGCATTGAGGCAAAGGCGGCTTATATATTTTTACCACTTTACCAGGAGATTGTGACAATTCTTCTTCTGATTTAATCCCATAATGTGCTGCCCAGTCAGCTTTTCCAGAAAAAATATTATAGGCTACAACACCAAAAGCATTCCAAGCAATAATTGCATAAGCTATGGAAAGTTTCTGTTTCCACGAAGCTGCTGTATTTTCTTCAATGGGCCCCGTTCTGCTCCTAATGTACATTCTTAACCAACGAGGAAGTTTAAAAAGGGTCATCGTGCCTTAGAAATTACATTAAAAAACATTGAAAATTTTCTTATTATTAAAGGTTAGGCGAAATCTCGTTATCTATGAATAGGCGAGTGAGATTACAAAAGAAATATGTAGAGTGTAAAATCCGTAAGCGTAAAGCATAAGATTTATCTAAGGTGTTTGATAAAATTTAACAATATGTTGTGTCGGGGTTCTTTTTTTATTAAAAGTATATATTGTTTTTATTCTCAAAATTACTTTATCATTTGCGTATATCATTATGTAAAACATTTGCGTGTATTTTCAAACACTCTGAATTAAAAATTTTCAACTTACCAAATTCACAACATATTTTTCTAGTGATCTTACTTGTCAAAAAGGTAGTTAATTAAAATGGCGAATCCCCAAAATATATCCAAAAATTTGAATTATGTCATGTAAAATTTAGCGTTTTTTTATTTTTGTGTAATTTAGTGCGCAATATGATGTGAAGTTTAGAAAATGCATTAACAAAATGTATGTATTTAGCCGAAAGAATTTCGGTTTTTATAGTAACATGTTTACCCTATGTGGAAAGAATTATTCAGAGTGATAATTTTTAGATGTAGTCTTAAAGTAGTAAATTTTTAGTTATGGTGGAAGTTAACAAGTAATGATGGATAAATCTGATTCCGATGATATAGAGTGTAATTCCACAAGAGATATAACAAAGTCTACAAAAGAACAGTTCAAATCAAGAGATTCAGTTGACAATCCATTTCCGTAAGTTTTAGAAATAATGCATCCCTATATGCAGAATAACTAGATATGATAAATTATAAAAATAAAAAAATCTATGCACAAATTAAAGTAGATACTATGTATAATCTAAAAGTAGGTATTTAATTTTAAACAGCTAAATCATTACAAGCAAATTGAATTTTGTCAAAATCTATATTTTCAATGTGCAACACTGTGCTCAATGCAGCTATAAAAAGTTTAAATAAAAATAAATTTATATTATATTGATATTTAACTCTTCTCTAAAGGGTTGAAAAGATATTTAATATATCTATTCTTACTGCCTGGGCAATGCTTGAAAAAATTGAAACAAAAATATAGTTTCCTCCTGAATATAATAAAGCATGAGAATTGCAGTAAGTCAAATAGCACAGAATTGGTCAAAATTTGAGAAGCATTTTGATATATAACAATGTACCCAGTTGAAAATTGTCATATTTAAATTAGTTTCAAAGATATCCTGATACATTGTAAGAATTTTTTTTCAGGGCTTATTTGAGAAAATAAAAAGCAAATTTACATTTTTTAAAATTTCTTAATTATTACTTTCTACAGATATTTAAGTTACATATATCATGTGCTGAAATTTTTCCAAAATGTAATTAAATAGTTGACAATATATTTATCTTATTAGAAGGACCAAGATTATCCCACAGGAACCTACCATTTGTCCAGATTCTTGGCTGGTAGGAGGCTGCTTAGGTTCTCGTAATGCCATACTGGTATTTAAAAGTTCAGCTCTTGCAAATCCCACAGTTCATAGCAGTCAGAACAAGCCTGGATTTAAATTACACATAACATATAAGGTACTGCAAGCTGAGACTAAGTTGCTAGCAAAATTATTGGATTGTCATGGCGTTATGGAGGTGCCGCCTAATTCCAGCGATTTCAATTTATTGTGGACAGGATCACATCCAAAACCAGGTTTGTCATATTACAACATAACAAAAACGATGAGGGCAACCCAGCTATTATCTCTGTTTGAACCTATTTTCTTTAAATGTCAATACATTTTGTTCTATGCTATTTATTTTTTTCCTTGTTTAATTTTTATATCTGTATATGTTGTTCAGGTATGTTAAGATCCCTGGCTCCTCATCAAAGAGTGAATCATTTTCCTAGATCCTATGAGTTGACACGGAAAGACAGACTATACAAAAACATCGAACGAATGCAACATGCCAAAGGTCTTAAACACTTTGACTTTATACCTCAGACATTTGTCATGCCTACAGAATTTAGAGAACTTTGTTCAACACACCATAGAACTAAAGGACCTTGGATTGTTAAACCTGTAGCATCGAGTAGAGGTAGAGGTAAGTTAATAAGTTATTATACAAAAAAAAACTGTTCACATTCAAACCCTAAAGACTAAAATAAAAATTCATTACAAATACTCACTACCTGTAGCAGTAAACCCCTAGCCTCACAACTAGTTCTTAAATGCAAATGCTTAAGGAACTCTTATGTAGGTGCTGTGTTTGTTACTAAAAACATAAAATGGATTGATATATACTGTGTCATTACTAAATTCTGAAACTTATTGTTTTTTTAGGAATATTCATTGTAGAAACTCCCAATCAAGTGCCTCTAGAAGAACCTGTTGTAGTAGCCAAATATATTTCTAACCCCTTGTTAATAGCTGGTCATAAGTGCGATATCAGACTGTATGTTGTAGTTACCAGTTTTGATCCGTTAATCATTTACATTTACGAAGAAGGTAAACATTAGTTCTACATACTAGTTTGTATTGACACATTGCCAAGATGTTTGCAATATGGTTGGTTTATTAAGCCTTAAGGATGAGCTGATCATGGACCATCATATTGAGAAAAGAAAACAAAAAAGCATTTAATCTAAAGAAATTGATTTCATTAATATCTATTTTATTAACAGTTTTTGGTTTTAACAAATCAAAAATTTCTGGAAATCAGAATAATCTGTAATATTCAGAAATTTTAAACCTGCTTAAGATTCAACATGAACTTTAACTTTTTAAGTAGTTGAAAAATTGTTTTTTGGCTTAATAAACATTAATTTTAATTCCAAATTGAACAACACTTACATTTATTCAACATTTTTGAATAAGAAACCATCATTCATAAATTACAAAAATTTTGTTTGAGACATTTGAAAACTTTACCTTTCGCGCATTGCAGGAAAGTATGTAATTATCAATTATCTCGAGTATTATACATTATTTCATAATTGAACAAACCTTTTATAGAGGATTTTTTCTACACCCCAGTCTAAAATACTTAATTGGGCACCGAACAAGCATGCGCAAGGTGTCATTTTAAAATTTTAGATTCATTAAACAGTGTCGCCAATTCCAGCGTTTCCATACTTTAGTCACCGGTTGGGATAGGCTTTTGGGATAGATATTTAAAATATTTATGGTATTTTAACGTTGGTCTGTTCTAGTAACATGTCAAAAATTTGTTTTGCAAAAACTTACCAAAATAATAATGATCCTGGATAATTTTTGGTATGGAACACCTTTACAAGCTTCAAACTCTCGTTTATTACATACTAGCTCTATTTACAAAATACTAGCTCTGCTGCGCAATGTTCGTGCCTAAACAATCTCGCGATTAAATTGATAAATTTCTCCTAACAACTAAGAATAAGAAACTCAGTTTTTTATTTTGAGCTTAAACCATCATGTGTCTCTCTCACCGTTTTCAATATTCTAATTATATGCTTTGAACACCCTCTAGAAGTGGGACATCATGATTCAGATAACTGGTGTAAAATACATTTTTATTGGATTTAGTGGGGATATTGAGTGTTCTTATTTATAACACAAAATTAAAAATTGAATTAAGCTACCGCCTTATTAATAATAATTTTAGAACATTTCTTGTGTAGGTCTAGTCAGATTTGCAACAGTCAAATATGATGCTAGTCACAAACAGCTCTGGAACCCATGTATGCACCTGTGTAATTACAGCATTAATAAGTACCATAGCGATTATGTAAAGTAAGTTTCTAAAATAAAGACGGAACAACAAAATAAACTCAATCTCTCAAGGTTTCTTAAGAAATTGAACCGTTTTAGATCAGATGATCCGAGTGCAGAAGATGTGGGCCACAAGTGGACACTGAGCGCCTTATTGAGGCATTTGAAATCGGATGGTAAAGATACAGCAATGTTGATGTCTCAGATTGAGGATGTAGTTATTAAGGCCATCCTAGCTTCTGCAAATTCTATTATATGTGCCTGCAAGATGTTTGTGCCCAATACAAATAACTGCTTTGGTAGGATATGTTATATTTTTGATTTAGTCATATTTAGAATTATTTCTTTTATTTTCAGAATTGTTTGGTTTTGATATTTTGATTGACAGCAATCTTAAACCATGGCTTTTGGAAGTAAATTTGTCGCCTTCATTGAACTGTGATAGTCCTCTAGATGTTAGGTTAAAGTCTGCAATGTTGGCAGATCTTTTAACTCTTGTAGGTATTCCAGCTGTAGATCCTATTTTGAGGCCTGCGTCCACTGTTAATTTATCGAAAGGCAGTTTAAACTTAAAAATGAAACTCAGTAATGTAAGTTTTTATTGTATTGACATGTTCCTGTGTTATGCTACCTTTGTTGGGCGGATAATAGCATTTATATATGTAACTAATCAATTGACTGCTCCCTGACAGACTCTGTCCTGTATGTCTCATGATTTATAATTCCAAAAAAACACAAATTGTGAATTTCACTTTATTAAATGTCTTTGTAATCTTTTTCAAAAAAATGGCAGTTTATTCAACAAGCTTTTGAAAAAAAGTGCATGATCAAAAAATTATTTTTATCTGTTCTACAACAACCCCTACAAGCATTCAATTTGAATGGAGTTGAAAAAAACTGGGAAAACAATATATATTTGAAATCTACTAAAATTATGTGGTGGTTTCGCATCATGTATTAGAAAAATGATACATAAATGTTTCACAGATATGAATGTACCACGACAGTTTGCAATTTTTTATTACTTCTTGATGTTCAGTAGTTTATTCTTTACAATTTTTATGTTATTGGTAATATTTTAGTGTCGCCGGGTACATTCAGCAGATGGTCTAAGCAATACATTTCCAAAAAAGCAACCATCCAATATATTCGCAAACACTAGAATTTCGACCGCTTCGTTGCAGCCTACGCCCGAGGAAACCAGAATTTTAAAAAATGCTAAAGCGCAGTTTGAAAGGAGAGGCGGTTTTGTGAGAATCTTTCCCGCTTTAGATAGTTGGGCAAAATACTCACAGTATTTAGGTTTGTAAATTCTGATTCTTCAATTCTACAAAACTTAAAAGTTCTCAATTTTTGTTTTCTAGATGCAATTACTGGTATTCCAGTCTCGGGAATAGCATCTAGTTCTTACAATGTAAATGTTAGCCACAACTATAATTATTTATTATACACTAGTTGTTTTACGGACTATTCCAAGTTGCCTCAATCTAATGAGAGGCCTTCATCCAGAGTAAAACTCACATCTATGTATGGGACAAGAGATTTATCGGTGGACAATAAACTAGGTCTGTGGTAGTTCAACATATTATCGTTTTACAACATTTCCATATTTTAGCGAGACTTAATGACAGACAGGATAGATATGAAAGGATGTTGAGTCGTGGACATAAACAAGCCCTTGTGCCTTGTAAAAAAGTGTTAGAATCACAGGGTGCTGAACTACACCAAAAAATTATGGAGATGCTGAAAAGTGGCAAGAAAATTACGTAAGTGTTATCACATTCTCTAAGTTAGTTTATGCAATATTAATGAACCTTATTGGCAAAATTGTGGTATCAAGCAAACTCCGAAAACCTATATGTAGGGACTTGTTTCAGCCAAGCAGAAGCTAGAAAAACGTTTAGCCAATATTTAGTTTGTAGATTAAAAAAGATCGTGAGCTCTCCAGAAGAGGAGGAACATATTGAAATAGTGCTTAAGTTTTTGCAAAAGGCATCTAATTATCTTAGAACACCATACAGCGTTAAAGTAAGTTCTACAAGTAATGGTTAAGTTTATTGCTTTTTCAGCTATTTTCAATTATAACATAGTAAAACCAAAAATTCGGTTAATTCGAAAACGATTTTATGATTGAAATTTTATAGTTATTTCATCCTGGAATACACTTGCGGTAGAATGTAGGATCGTGTTTTTTAAATAACCCTTTTTAGATATAATTTGTAGTTTTGAAGAAATCTATTATTATATAATAAGATAATATTATTAATCGTTATAATAATTTGTAATTATATAATTATAATATAAACTACACAATTTAAATTTTAACATGGCCAATATAAGCATATACATTCGAGGCTAACGAAACGACTAATCTACGTTACACAACTGATCTTACAATCAGACTACCCTCGTAAGAACAACAAATATATGATATATGAGTTTGCATTCCATGTTTTTGAGTTATTTTGGGTTAATACTAATTTTGGGTTTTGTTTTTTTTTTTATATATTTTTGTCGCCATATTTTTACAATAAATTCAACACTTGCAAGGAAGAATTTCATTGCAAACCACATGTTATCAGTTTTTGTTGGCAATCTGATTTCTAATAATAAAGTCCGCAATATTTAATTATTGTTATTTTCAGTCCCCAAGTACCAAACTTGAAGCCAAAGATAGAGCAGCTATTGTTGCAAAGCAACTTAACGATTTTTTGTATCTATACAATCGAGAAACGGAGATGTATATTGAGAATGCAGATAAATCAAGTGAAATACCGCACGACTTGTATAGCGAATTTTTGGAACATGCTAGGTAATTTGTATCAAGAAACACCACAGTTTGAATAAAATCAAAACTAATTTAGGGAACGCGACCTTGAAGAAATATTAATTCAACAAACAACTAAAGCAATACCAGATTCTGGGGGTCCAACAGGTTTCCGAGGTGTGCTAAAGTGCATTCCTAATGTAGACAAACATTACAGCATTAGGCCTGCATTCAAGCCAAACAAGCTCTGCAAGGGAGTGAAAATTGCAACCCTATCGTGATCATTAATTTTTTTTTCTTTTTTCAGTATTAGGAATGTTACCAAGTTCTGTATTACTTATTTTGACATTTGTTTGGAAATAGTGTCATGATTATTTTTTTTTAAATCATTTTAATAATATTAAATAAATGTTTTTAAAAAGTTTATTTATAACATGTCTTATATCTCAGCTTTGGGAGAGAATAGTACATTTTTTTGGTGTAATTTTGGGACAGAAAAGTTTTTTTTTTTTAGTGTAATTTTGGACCTTTTGTACTTATTACCTACTTTTTTATCTATTTATTTTTTTGCAGCAGTCGAAACGTTTCTGTGATAGTAACATTTTCGAAGTCATTTTTTTTGTTAATATCAAACTATATACTGAGCCTATTTGTAAAAAAACTGACTTATTTTAAGATAAGGTGAACAATCATAAATTCAATTTTGGCTTTTATAAAAAAAATAACAACTAAATTAAGAACCCACACCTTTTTTTGTTCAACACGATGAAAACATTTGATAGACAATTAAGCAACTAAGAATATCCCAAGTGACTTAATGTAATTTATAGTGGAACATACAAGTGCGCAGGCGACTGACTATTAATGCAATTCATGTTACGATGTCAATTCAGCATTTGTCTGTAGATTCGATACAAGAATGTAATTTTCAGGAAAGAAAGGAATTAAATTATATTATCGATGTTAGAAATTTATAGAAATCTGCCCATATATTGAACAATAATTCAATTCTTAATCGATTTTTCTAAGCCAATGCCAAAATTAATTGTTAGTTGTTATTTTTTTTTTAACTTCTATTGGGGTCTTTCACAATCTAAACACCAAGTTATTCAAAAAATGCAGGCCTTCAGGACATAAACTAAATATTTTTTGTTTGCTAGGATCATATATGCAGTGTTTCACTTTTTTCCCTTAAGAAACTACTTGTATTGCAAGACAAAATGGTAAAAAGTTACTTCGTAGTAACAATACAGGTATTTATAAATCAGAAGTTCCTTTTGTTTTATACTGGTTTAATTTAATGACTTTTGGGTGAAATTTGTTCTAAAAATATGGCTTTTATATGGTCTTTACTGGTTTAACGAAATTTTCATAAAAAATGAATCAATTTGTTTATGGGAAAAACGTGAAACAATTTGTAATAATACTTATTTTGTTGGGTTTATGTTTTTTAATTAGTTGGTTTTATGCTTATGTATACTTATGTTACTATTTTTGTATTTGCTCAATGATTTATTAAATAATTTATTATTTAACTTTTTGTTTTAAGTTGTAAGTCAATATACCCGGTTATCTCTTTACCTAATAAGCTGCCAACTTCAACTGAAAGAATGTATGAGTAAAATTTATGCTTTCTTTTTTTTTTTCTTGCTTTTTATAATTTGTATTTTATTTAGTTTCACGGCAAGTATGTTTTTCCCCAATATGCTACAATTTCAAAAACAATGAAAAACAAAAACAACTGAAAGGTAATTAGCATTACATAGTAAATAAATCTGCAAATTATTTACTAATTTTTTTTTTCTGGCTATATATTTGTTCTTATTTTCTTAACTTTTTAAACGCCCTATTGTTAGGAAACAAGCAACTGTTCTATAATTTAAGCGCGGTTGGCTGTTGCCATGTCTCAGATACCTGTTCTGTGCATTATATGGACAGCAGTCGGTATAAAAATAAATTAAAACTTGCAAAGAAAATTTTCAATAAAGATTGAGTGTAAAAAACGTTGATGTACATGGATGCCAATTTAATCGACGAAAATGTAATACAACAAATGCGACATTTATACAACGATGTAGTTTAACAGATATTACGCGATTAAATGTTAAGGTAAACCTCATAGTACAAGCTTAACATTGCATTGTGATAAATATTGTAATGCTTATTTATTATTGCAATTTTATAATAACTGACTGTGTCAATTGGTAAACTATTTGTAATTTATTTTTTTAATAAATGTTCTAGCGCCCATATATTTTATTGGGTGTTTTGCACGGTTTATACATTAGAAAGTCTGTAGTATCTGTCGTTTATTTTGAATATTTTGTTATCTTGTAATGTCTTAAATAATACTTTTGAAATTTTCAACTTTGTGTAGTTCCCTTTTTTTTTTATTCAATATTCATTATAAATTATCTTTTCTTATTCGAGGCTTGCTTCAGTTTTGTTAATTCCCGTTTATTAATTGAAATAATATGTTTAAGTCATATCCCCATATGTTTCAAATAGCTTGTTTTACTATTTTAATTGACAAATATTCAAAAGTTAGCAGGACCAAAAGGGAAGACATACGAGTATAACTGATGTTATGTTCTATTACAAAGTTTTGACTTCATGTACAGTGTTGTTGGTTGTAAATTGCACAAATCTCCGAAATTCGGAAAGATGGTTCGGTGCGGTTTTCTCAATACCATGTCGTATCGCTTCATTTTTGAGAAACAATTTTTTAGTATAGAATGCCATGTCAAAATAAGCGTCCTACGCTATCAGGTCAAGATGTTATGGGACACTTTTACATTTTTTATCGGGACACCCTGTATATTTACTTATTTTTATTCAGCTTCTTTTCAGATTATATAATTAATGGAAGTATATTGTAAGAATAATATAAAAGCACGGGCCGCCGACATATAATTTGCAAATTGTGAGGCATCATTTCGAAAAAATTTCGACAACGCAAAAGTGTACGAATAATGTACGGATCAAAATGGCAATCAGTTCTAGTAGTTTTTTGATGGATTTTTTATGAATTATGGCTTACTCTAAAAACAATTTTAAGTTTAAAAATTTAAACTGTAGACTTATTTTCGAAATATTTGTAAATAACTATATATTTTTGGAGAAGCTGAAAAATATACCGGGTGTTCCATTAAAATTGAAAAGCAGGATCCCATAACTTTTTGATCTGATCCTGTATTGCGGCATTTAAGGTATATAAGAAACACGTTTTTCCTCTTCGATTAGTTGAGAATACAAACATTTCATTTTCAGTTTCGACCCGTATCTCAAGTATGAATTGAGATCAAACAATTTTGTAGGAAAAAGTATTGCGATATCCATTTTAATTTGAGTTTGTTAAAAATTAATATCGCTTTTCTCATCATTATTATAGATATTCGTACAATACCGTTATAGTTATAGATACTACATACCGATATATTATGGAATTATTGAATCTTCGTTCGAAGATAAGTAGCTACAATAAAAGTCTCTGGAAATCTCTTTCTTATTTCTAGGGTTGTGGAATTGACCGAAATAATTTAAAAATAACCAGGAAATTTATATTTATTTATACTATAATTATAATAGACTTTGGTTGTAAATTCAGAGGATTCACGCATGACGGGTATCAAAAACTGGTAAAAATGAGTTAAATCCTTGTCGAAGTCGAGAACGTTAGTAACAGTTGGTAGCTAATGGTGGGAATATACAAAACTGTACAAACCTGACATTGAAGATTTTTCATTGTGACTCCGGAATAAGCTTGTATAAGTAGTGACCTAGTTATGGCTGTAAACACAGCATCCTATTATAATGGACTTATTACTATATATAATTGAAGTCTTGTTTAATACATTCCATTTTTCAAATTCTACAGCGTTGTTTGTTGACGTAACAGTTTTAATGAATTACAATAAAAATAGTTTTATGCGTTTTCCATATTCGGCATAAATATTTGCCAGATTTATTGTTCTTGCATTTGAAATAAAAAATTCGCAGATCAAATTTCCTATTTTATTTTTGTGGTTATTTCTGAATCGACCAAGAATTTTCTGACAATATATCTATTTCCGTGATATTCATGTCCTTGCGCGAAAACAATATTTCTAAACGACACATTTTCTTATTTTAGTCGGCGTTGCCAAATAGGCGGTGTATAAATGATGAGGAAACGAAGTGTGAATAATTTGAGCTTGTCTATTAGAACATACCATATAGCTATTAAATTTATTATAATAAGTAAAAAATAAATATATTAGTAAAAATTGATGCGCCGCAGGGAATGATTTCCCGGGCATGCTTCTACATTTCACCTATTGATCTGCACTTTGTGCAATTTTCTTTCTAAACAGCGATTGTCACACAGAACATTTAACGACATCTAAGCTTATTTTAAGAAAAATCTGCCGTAAAAAACACCGGATCCGAACTTACACACGATCTGTCAGCGGCCATATTGGTTGTTCAATACCGCCAGATGATTGGTTAAAAGTGGGATTTTAAGCTCGCACATGCGCATGCTTAATGGACCTTCTCAAAGCTTTTTATATAGTTGTTTCATAAGCTGCTTAATTATCGTTTCGGAGGATGTAGATACCACCCAAGCACGTCACAGAAGAAACGTCGAAATTTCGTGATTATTGGTGGTCGACGTCTCTAGAGCGTTGTTTTTACTTAACCACTAACTGAAGAACGGCACATGGCAGACGTTGCTCGTTTCCCCTGGGGCTAATTTGTAGATGTAGAAGAAATTTCCTTTCGTCTACTGCGATGGACCAATCCTAAATAAGTCATATCACTTATTTAAATGTCATTTTAACATTTCATAATAGTGGTCGATGGGTGTTCACGTTTGTGAGTCATTTTTTCATTACAAAAGTATCAGCAGCAATGAGAAATATCAATGTAACTAGCGATGACATATTAACATTATGCAGCAACTGGGGTAAAACTATGTAAGATAATTTTATTAAAAAATACTTAACAGAGCAATCCTCTTTTAAAGATGAGAAGCTAAACATTATTGGGTCAATTAAATAAGCCGGGGAACTTCGACTTCAAATTTTATAATTAACTTTACTTTGGGAAATTATTCAACTACAAAGCCCTATTATAGTTTCCTAAATGCAAAACCCGTTTTTTCTTCACATTTCGGTTTCGTTTTACACTCGGCAACATCGCCAAGTTTTCTCGTGGTCGACATTAAACCAACAATTCAAGTTTCAGTTTTTCTCCTAGAAGCCCGCGAAAATGCAGCGTATTCTAAGCGTTCAGACGAGTCGCTTAGTCACTCAGAATTCTGAATTCGTGACAAAGCGCTTGTGTTGCAGTTTTTTGCTGACAGTGGCCTTTTTTGCCTTGTTGGGAGGTAAGAGAAGAAGCCAATAAATTATCTACCGCAAGCAGTGCTTTCGTAGGTCCTATCAGAAAGCTTTAATCACAGTTTTTCAAATATTCAAAATTCATTATTTTTCGCCTTTTCATAAAATTTGCAATTTAAAAATTGTTACGCAAAGAAGTAGTACATACCTACTTTATTCAAAGGTCTTTTCGAACCTAATATTTTGGTTTGAATATACAGGGTAGTCCGAATTATAATGGAGAAAGTTTAACGGCGTTTTTCCCTGTCTTCTAGATTTTGCTTTCAAACTTCGAAGGTATTATAATAATTATCATTAAATTAATAAAATCAATTATTATTAAGTTATTATTATTATTTCTGGAATTTTCCAATATGGAAACCTCAAATAGGTATAAGATTCACATGCAAAAAAAAAATTTCAAAAACGGTTCGTTTTAGCAAAAAATCTCAAAAAAATGTTTTTGATTGCAATAAACCATTGGCGTAAAACTTTTTATTATTAAAAACAAAACAAAAAACAAGTTTATTTATCCCATAAATTTGTTTTTAAAAACAACAACAACTTTTCTCAACTATCTCAACGATGGTGTCTAAAAGGCAGCATTTTTGGACATAAGTTTCTCCAATATAAATCGGATCACCCTGTATAGATCACATTCGCACTATTGGAATATTTCTAATTTATTAGTTTTCTTGGTTAGTGTTTTAGATTAATAAGAATTGAGATTTAAATTTTTATCTTTAAATTTAAATTTCGATTAAAGACACCGACATTCCAACGGTGATTGTCATTTTACTACGATGCGTTATCGACCTATCATAGATTTTGCTCATATGTTTTGTCATTGTTACTGATTCGGGTCGTATTTTTCGAAATTTATTAAACAGTTTTCTAAAACATTTGATTGATTTCAGTTTTTTAGGATCATTTTAACGTCAGTGTAAAAAATTTGAGCATATAAGCTGATTAGTCAAAATCAATGTGTAAAATACAATGTATCCCAAAATAGTGTAATTTTAGGAACTTAGCTGTCATCTGAAGGTTTCATAATATTCTCCGTAAAGACAAATAATATCTTTATATTATTATTTCAGGAAACAGTATTTTGTACTATAAAAAGAACTGGCCTTCTTTAATAGCTTCAATTTATACATTTTTCCTATGTAATGATCTCCGCCATAAATCATTTATATACCATTAATCTTCTTCTCCCAACTTTCAGGGTTTCTCCTGGGAAAATTCGTAACCGACAGATCAATAGAACAAATGAAAATGGATATGGCGGACTTGTCGAGGAAAATTGGCACATTAAACGAAAATTTTAAGAAAACATTCCACGACGGTGTCAATCAAATGGATAGTGGAAATTATACATTTTTGAGGTGCAACTTTCTCGTAATTGGGCAGAACAGTACCGGAATGTTAACTTCCGCAATATTCTTGAATAAATTAAATGATTGTTTCAATAATGGTTGACGGAATTTTGTCGGTGAACTTGCGACATTTTTTAAACTACGTCATTTTGTTTTGAGGATTTTTTTCCCGGAAGTTGTCGTCTTCTCTTGTATTATTTTTTCGAAATTACGTGGGGCTTTGGAAATTTACAGGGTGTCAAGAATCACTTGCTTATCTTACTTGCACACATATTGTTAGGCTAATTTTCTGGAAACGAATAAATACCTTATTTTATAACAACTTTTTTTTACCATTCATGGTGTTGACCTCAATTTCATGTAGCTTACCTGTAACGCTGTAGTAATAATAGGGAATATTTCCTTTTGTTGTTTACTTTTTTGGATTTTCGTGACGGAAATGGAATATTTTTTTGGACATTTGAAGGAAGTTTTTTTAGCGTCATTATTATAGTTCTCATCAGGTGGCCACGGTATGGTTAATATTTTTACTAATTTTACTTATTTGTAGTGTAGCCTAGGCAATAACACTTATTCTATTTTTAATTTTGTTGTTGTTAATTTCCATTTAAGTTATTACTATTGCACTATTCGTAAGTAATGACATTAATGTTTTTACTAATTCTTCTGGGAGTAATTTTTCATAATGAGTTAAGAATTTAATTAACTTAAATGGGAAAGTCCAAATTGTTGGGTAATGAAAGCAGGATAGCACGGGAAGTTAATTTCATGATGGAATAAATTAATTAGTGATGATGGGAGCTCTTGAATGAGTGCTTAAAAAACGGACCAAATGATGCCCCTAGGTGGTGTATAACAGCATATAACTTTTAAATTGAAATATGACACAGGTCCTTCATTTACCTAGGTCTTATTACTGGCAAGCGTTCCTATTCCCATTTTTAATAATCAACAATCTAGAAGTAAAAAATTGTTCTTTGAATAATATAGTTAATTTACTAAAGCGGGTACAACAACTCTGCGGGTTCTAATTTAAAAGGAGCTATAACTTTATTATTATGGTTGGTTTCTAATGAGGAGCGTCGTCGATTCAAATCAGACAACTTTAATTTTTACATAAAATGTGAATCGAACTTAATACGTTTTTATGTTTTTTCGTTACATCACACATAAAAATTTTCATGTTTTTTTCGAAATTAATTTATAACATGTCAGGTTTTCTATGAACGCTGTCCAAATATTATATGAATCATTGTCGGATCAATGGGTAACAAAAATAATACAACTAACACAACAAATAAAGCAAAAAATTTGTTATTGATAATAATAAATTAAAAAATGGCTTAATGAAATATGATAATCGCGTAAATTATTTACTATTTAATTTACTAAAGCTGTTGGTCTAAGTTATTTGTTATCGTGACGATCGTACGCCGGCACTGACCACTTCTATTAAGTAAAATTTAAGAAATGCTCGCAATATCATTTAAACATTGTTATTTTTGAAGCCATCGAGTGCGGTCATATCCATTGTTATCAATTGTACCTAATTCTTTTGGCAATTTTTTTTAATTCAAATTTTCAATGGGCGAAATAAAGAGGAAAGTGTTGGTGTTATACGTCGGAGGTACCATTGGGATGCAAAAGAACGAATACGGAGGTAAGCATACAAAAGGTTTACCTGCGTACTAGAATAACATTTTTTCCCATGCTCCAAAGTTGCTGCGCTACATTACGCAACGAGTACATATGAAATGCGTTTTAACGATAAAAAGTGATCGTCTTGGTTTTGAAATTGCAGCCTGCGCCTATGCCTCGCTTTGCAAAGATTGATGTCATTCGAAAATAGCCGAAAATATGTTGTGCGTCCACATGATTATTTTTTGTTGAAATCTGATAAATAATGTTCAAATTAAACGAGACCGAATACGTATCGCTGTGTTTATTTACAAAATTTGATCAGTACATTTATCAATTTTCATCCGTCATTTCAAAACTTGCAATATTTGTGATCCCCACATTATCTTATTTTTGACTCGTGTTATCATAAATTTGATTCCAAAATAATTCCTTGCTTTAACTGGTATAAGCATATTATTGTGTAAACAGATTCTTAGTAAATGATTTGAGCAAATATTACGATTATATAATCATCAATTTAAGTATGCAACATTCATGTTGGCACCCTTCCGAAGAAAACATTATGATAATTTGCCATGCAATATATTCACGGGAGGCTTTCGAAAATATTTTTACAGGGTATCCAAAATTCCGTTATTTTGGAGAGCTTCCGATACTCCTAGATAAGACAGAGACGTTCACGAAGTTCAAATTTGAAAACAATTGTCTTGGGATCCATAGGTCCCTTGTTTATGAAAAGTTCTTTTTAGTGTAGATTGCGAAAATTTTTAATCCAGTTTTTTTTAACCGAATTTCCACTTTCACTTTTTAAGATATAAAACAAAGCTGGTTTTTTTGGAACATTCTAATATGAAATATCTCAAAAATTACTAATTTTTAAAGGAATTACACTGTTGTTTTAAAGGGAATTAAAATACAAATAAAAAAAAATCCTGGACTTTTCCATAAAAAAGACAACTAAGAGTGGCAGATAAATTCAAATTAGTCATTAAATTTTGCTGTAAAAAAATCTATAAAAAAAAGAATTGCGACTTTTCAAAGACGGATTGACTAGTCTTGAAAGTTGAGAAAGGCTGAGTAGCTTGAAAACTAAAAAAAATAATGCTTTATAAATAAATTTGCGTATTATTTCTTACTAAAATGAATTAAAATGCAATAAAATCATAGTTATTAATTAGGTATTAAATTTTGTCCGAACCAAGAACATTAGATTAAAAATAATTTAAAAAATTGTCGATATCCCACTACGTCACTGCTTTTTGGATTACATATATGAAAAGTTTTCCATCTTGTCCTGGATCACCTGTGTAGCCATTTGGGCAATTAATGTAAATGTAATAAATATGTGAAACCCATTAATTTTCCAAGTAATTCCGACTTTTGTTTGCCCGTTTCCAATGTTTAGCAGTTTGGTTGAAAATATTTTTCTCAATAGTGTTTTATTTTAAATCTCTATTGCATAAAAGCATATATGTGATAAGCAAGTTTACATTGGTAAATAACGCAATTTCAGAAATCCGGTACAAACTGCTTCCAAATATTTTCGTCTTTCAAACATTTTAACCGTCGTTATCAAAAAGTCATTTACAGTTCAACGAAATGGTTTAATTTTTATTTACTTACTATTAAATGATGTGCAAAAAGTGGAATTTGCCACGCAAACTGGTTCAAACTTTTAAAATTTATTACCGAAATAAACATATATTTTCAAGCTATTTTTGACCCTTTTATTGAGAAAAACGTCCGAGGACTGTCATTATTTAATTTTTAGTTTATATGCCGGTACCGGACGCATTCGTTAATAAAATTAAATCCACTTCAGAAATGCATGACGCGAAAATAGCAACTAAGTACAAAATCGATTTAAATGAAAACGAACTTATCCTACCGTAAGTATCAACTAGATAAAAACGTATAGTAATTATTTTATCTTAGGAATATTTGGGATAAGATAATAAATAACAAATTTAAATTGTAAAAAATAAAGTAATTTCCATTATTTTTAAGGAATTTGGGGCCCAATCTAATTATTTATAGGATTAAAGAATATCATCCACTGCTTGATTCAAGCAACATGGCTACCAAAGAGTGGATAAGAATAGCTGAAGATATAAAAGTAAGTTGCATCTCTCTAGATCGGTTGTACCACTTACTTCACTTTCTTACGCCTGGAGATTGTACTGATCGAAATTACATGTTATGGTTTTCTTTTGTTATCCCGAAAATAAGCAGACTTTAGATACTCGATTTCATATATTCTACCCTACCATTCTGATGGTGGACTAACCAACAGTGTAGGCGGTTGGGGGGGGTTGGTTGTGGCGTAAGCACTAAAACTTATACAGGTCGGTTCAAACAACTTACGTCGAAAAGATTTTTTTTGGTTTACTACTGTTTTATAAAAATTTGGTAATGTTTAGGGGCCACTGCTAACTGTTATCCAAAACTAACAGCGACTGTTTTATATGTGTTTCGATTGTGTGCGCTCTTCCTAATTCGCACTTTACAGGGTGGCCGTAATTGGAGAGTTTAAACAAAGAAAACCTATTTCTGAAATCGACTTGTATACTTGGTGGTTCAAAAATGTTGGGGGGGGGGGAGAATATGTTTTGAAGCATATATAGAGCTGCTTCCTTTTGGCCTCAGGTCGCTAAATTAAATAAAGAGTTCAAAAACAAAGACATAATCACAAAAGTTATAGGGGTGCGTTAATTTGTAACAGAAATTTGCGGTATTTTTTCAATGAGAAATATCAATTGTAAAATGTTCTTCGACGATGCAGCTTATGCAAATAAATTCCCACGTCATTTTATTTTAGGAAAACTATTCGAAATTTGATGGTTTCGTCGTACTCCACGGGACAGACACGTTGGCTTACACATCGTCGGCGCTCTCGTTCATGTTGGAAAATCTCCAAAAACCCGTTATAATTACCGGATCCCAAGTAAGTTATTTTTACTTTATTTACATTTTATTCTGACAGGTTGTTTGGAAACTTTACCATTCAATTTTTTTTTGTTAATGGCGGCTTTTTATATAAGACGCTGTATACCAATTACTGGTACTTTCGAATATATAAACCATGAAAGTTTTATATGTTCGAACAAATCTATCTGTTCGGCTATGCCTAGCACCAAACTTTAACAGTATAATGTGATGCTTTTTACAAAACTTCTGGATTCGTCCTGCATCGGTTTTTGCTTAGTCAAAATTGCTGACGTTTCGCCAATCATCCTGTTGGCTTCTTCAGAACTCGGCTGAAACTGTTTCAGTCCAGCTCTGAAGAAGCCAACAGGATGATTGGCGAATCTGGTAGTAGTAGCATCTAGTATCTAGTATCTAGTAGGTATGGACAGCTTCAGAGGATTTGGTTCATTGGTTTTGCCCGGATACACGACAGCATTTACCAAATAATGTGTCTTGGAATCACATAGACATATTATCTTGATGCCGTACTTGACCGGTTTGGCTTTCATATACATCCTAAAAGGGCATCTGTCCCTAAACCGCACCAACATCTCATCGATTGTGATTTATTCGGAACAGGTGTAATTTTCAATACTTTTAGCTATAAAAGTGTTGAACAAATAGGATATTGCTGCAAGTCTATCACCACTGACCTTTTTTTGCTCTCTTATTACATGATTATCAAATCTAATGGGTCTAATGGGTCTGCCTAAGCAACTTGTTGAAAATAGTGATTCTACATCCTCGTGATTGGATTTGAATACACCAAATACCCAAAAAGGGCTTGAGTTTAGCTTCGCTTACATGATCGGCAAATGTGCATGTATCTCCATAATTCGCACTTAGCTAGGTAATTTTTTCTTTTGTATACACTAAAATGCTGCCTAGCATATTAAGGGTTATCAATAGAGAGCACGATTCAATTGGACTAGAGGGTTTTGATTGTAAGGCAGGCCCACGAAGACCTGGAAGGTGCGTAATAATATTGTACGCGCGAACTCTTGATGGTGTCGTAGGATTTTTAACCCAGATGTAAGTCTGTTGCATCCGTAATAATAATTTTCAGACGATTCTTCATCAGATGCTGATTCAACTTCGTTGCTTAGATGGATTTCTGAGGCGGTATCATGTTCAGAGTGTTCACTTTCATTGTCTTATCATTGTTATTATTGTCACTATTATCTTCAACATTCTCAGGTGGGTCGTTTAAAGAGTCTAGAAAGTTGTACACATTGTGCGATGTCACTGTGACACCGCCAGTTCGAACATTATCACTATTAGAAGCCATTCTAACTAAAATTAACGCAACTAACTAACTAAATTAACGCAACTACTATCGCGGGGTCAAATTCGACTCCCCATAGCAAATTAATTACTTGCGATCAGAGCGACGGAAGCTCTGCTACTAAACGGTATGGTAAACTATGCACTTAGGTGGGAGAATACATAGGGTAATAACTTCATGCGCGGAACCATCTGCCAGGTAATCACAGAAATTTAAGTGGTGGGGCCAGTTTTGACCCTACGATAGTAGTTCAGGGCTAAAACTCCGGGGTCACAAACCCATTGTAAGTTTTCGCACAAATATTAATACTGGCAACTTTGGCAGCGGTAACTTCGGGTTCTGCTGGGTGGGTCCCAGGTTAGAGCCAGCGCATGGACTAAATTAATCCAGCGTTAAATATTTGAAATAATGGTTATTTTTATTGCATAATTAATGGTATTTAAAGAACTACTTTACATTTTTAGTTCCACAGTGTAATACAAAATTAAATTATGTATGTAGGTTAAAATTCAATAATATTTTCTCGGAAGGAACTGTTTAATTGGATGACTCTTATTCCACTTATGTTTGGTGGTTGTGAACGCTTATATAATAAACATCTTTTCAGATACCAGTTTTTGAATCTCGCAGCGATGCAAAAGAAAATTTTTTGTCGTCGCTGATCTTCGCGGGTTGCTATAATATTCCAGAAGTATGTGTGTTTTTTGCCAACAAACTACTAAGGGGGAACAGAACGACCAAAGTTAGCTCAAACTGTCTCGATGCTTTCGACAGTCCCAACTATCATCCACTTGCAACGACCGGTATTGAAGTTAACTGTAAGTCGTTGTTATTATCTCTGTCATTAATCTGTATAAAGTGTGACCTATTTGTGTCCCATGACATCTAAAAAAGAAATGCCATAAATAGTTCATTGTCATTTGTTGTCATTGTTGTTTGAAATAGAAGAAAGAAAGCAGCAGATTTTGAAGAGATATTATATACGGAATGTCAGGGATAATTTGGGAAATCTCTGTTCAGTTCATATAATTCTTTCCTACAGACCCTCCATGAGCTCCTGAATAAAGCAGATGGAAATTGGTTTTTCTTAAAAACATAAATAATAAAATTGTGTCCTCAAAACATATTCAGCTTGTTTGGTTTACCAAGGGTGGACTAAGTACACTTAAACGCATATTTTTTCAAAATAATACAATGCCACTAGGCAAAATTGTAAAGTTTCTATTTTGATCGAAACTGTGACGCAAATTTTCACATTCAGCTAATTAAATTTCGCCAGATGGAATTTTATTACTTTTTATTAAATTTTTCGAAAACAACCACAAGCTCAAATTTCACTTAAATTTTGACTCGATCTTGAAATTAACAGAATAATTTTGGTTAAAACAGACTAGACGCTCATTGTGTTATACGGTAGACATGTTGATAAACATGCTTCATGAATTTATCGTACGTATATTATTAACTGTTTAAATAAACACGTCGAACCAGTCAATATAACTTTTGTTTGCCTTCATAGTTTTCACCTTGATAATGCACTGTATATTTTTCTATATACAAGTATTCGGCTTTGTTTATTTCTTTTACCATGGAATTGTCTTTCAAGACGAAGTTATTAGTTTGATACTAAGCTAAACTTTACATTATCTCCGAGGTAAACATGGTTGAGGGCAATTATTTTTCTATTTTTAATTTGTCATTCTGATCTTGAAAAATTTGTTTCTATTTAGTATAGTGTTTAATAAAATAAAGATACAAAAACAGCGTAAGTTTTGAATTCCCAATATACTTTATTTTACAAAAATACTTGATATGAAATTTAGTGGAGAGGTGTAAGTGACATAATTTGAAACTTAAAAAAACATAATATTATATGTAGAATAATTGACGTTCAGTAAAAAATAAGAATGCAGACGTTTGGAAAGTAGGTGTGCAAATTCAATAGGTATGGTCTTTTCATAGATATAAGAAAGTGACCAATTGCTTTTGAATGGGATTATCCAAGGGTGGTTATTAACATACAATGCAACAAGATTATTACCTAAAGTTTCGGAATTTAAATACAGGTAAAATCGTGGTCAGTAATAGAAAATAATTTTATACCTACCTGTGTTTAATATTCTTTAGTTTGGTATACTACTTACTTTAAGTTTATTAGTAATCATTCTTATTTCGTATGTAATACGTGTGTTGCATCGAGTGCGAATTATGCAAAATATGTGCGAGTCTAGTGTATCTTAGGAGATGCTCCCGCCACACACACTATTCTATTGAAGCTAAGGAAGTTATAAACAATGTTTATTTGACTTTCATTGAACGTGGTGCCAGCAAGCAAGCATCTTTAAAAGAAATGGCCACATTGACGAAAATTCCAACATCAACTGTATGGAAAATTGTGAATAATCCCATTTCAGCGATGAAAAAAAGAAGCGATACTGACATTTTCTCGAGTGTAGATGAAACTGATATAATACGGCGTAAAATTTACCAGTTATACGAGGAACAAAGCGTGCCTACATTAGATATCTTAATTAGGAGCCTTGAAAAAGATGAAACCGGTGTTAAATGTGGCAGAACTACCAACAACAAAGGCCAATTATTTACTTGGATGAAACCTGGTTCGACACTTATTATACCCCGGAAAGGGGTTGGGTTGACTCAACTGATAAGTGTAAAACTAATGCGCCATCAAAAAGAGGTAACTATTTTGTAAATATTAAAGATTCTTCTCTGGATTCCCATGAAGACACCACCGCTGATTTATTTGAAAGTTGGTTTAAAAACAAACTTGTTCCAAACATTCCTCCTAATAGCGTAATTGTAATGGACAATGCAAGTTATCACAGTAGACAGTTGACTAAAACCCCTTCCTCACGTGACACAAAAGCAACAATCCAAAATTACATGTATAATAACGATATTTATTTTAGTTTTTGACATCCCTCCACAAAGTTGGGCAAATTCTGTTAAACATATAGAAAAAGCAGAACAATCGTATATCCATAATGCAAATAATATAGAACAAATAATAATTAGAACAGGCGATGATAGCGATAGTCAAACTGATATATTATGTGAATAATTTTAAGTAATTTAAGTAGGTAATAAAAATAATTTGTAATTTTATTTTAGATGTAAACATAAATACATACATAAATAAATAAATATTGTTTAGTATCTTTCCTAACAAAACTCCAAATAATTAAATTCTAAGCAAAGTACACATTTGTTCGGCCATATTTCATTCTTACAGCTTGCCCGGGTCTTTCCTTAATTCCTATCAGTTAGTCACATTCTTTTATCTATGAACAGCCTTTACTAGGTATATTTTCAAATATGCAGCATGATCAGAACTGCTCGTAACCAATTTCAAGTTTGTTTGGTTTATTTTACAACGTTCTTGAGTTATTTGGGCGTAACAAACAGTTTTGCTAAATAGGGCTAACTTATTTGCGTTGCAATCAACGAGCTGTCTTTTTTTTTTTGTTAAATTAGGTTAGTTAGATTCAAACCTAACCAAAGGTGACTACAATATATAGAAATTTATTTTAATAATAATCATCATTTTCCATGTTTCAGTGCATTATCACTACATAGCAAAAAGGAATTCTTCGAGCAAGTTTTCTGTTCATACCAATCTGAGTTCAAATGTTGGCAGGCTAACCTTCTATCCAACAATTGCTAGTGAACAGGTAATTAGTAAGCCTATAGATATACGGTGCGGCTCACTATATGTTTTCAAAGCCTCCTCGTTTTTCTCAAAATTTATTAGGCAATTAATATTATTTTTAATAATTAATATTACTTATTACGCTGTGAAATAATGAATGAAATGAAAATAAAAATTCGATTATAAAAACATGTGGCAAAAATTGTTATATGTTCTAAAAGATATTTTATTTACAGTTGGAGTCCTTTTTGAAACCCCCTATTGAGGGCATTGTGCTTCAAAGTTACGGAGCGGGTAATATTTCTTCCAACCGAACAGATCTTCTTAAGGTATTAAAAACGGCGGTGGACAGAGGTGTTGTAATTATTAATATTACACAATGTTCGAAGGGATCTGTTAGTGTAACTTACGAGGCCGGCAAGGTAGGTCTCTAGCGGATGTTGATTTCCTATTGATATTTTTTATAATTCCTAAGGTGCTTATTTTATTTTCAGGCGTTGGAACAATTGGGGATAATATCTGGTGGTGATATGACAGCGGAAGCAACTTTGACTAAACTCGCATACATTTTAGCGATGCCTTGTTCCTACGAATCCAGAGTAAAAGTAAGAACGAATTAAATATTCGTCGCAGGTGTTTTACTTCTTGAGATTGTTGGCAGTAAAACCATAAGTTTTTAAGATAAAAAAATCTGATACTCTCGTCAAATATATTGAAATACAACAAAATACACTGAAATTGTGTATTATCATCCTTTATACAAATATTACATATGAATTTATTTACCTTGAAAGATTCATAATATCAAGTGTTAAATATTTGGGAATAAATAAATTATTCTTCATTTTACCTTATTATTGTTTCAGCTCATGAAGTCCAACTTGAGAGGCGAACTTAGTAGCGCAATTTTTAAATACCACAATAACAATGAAAAAGAAACCGCTAGTGGTTCTATAGCAACGTTACCAAGTTGTTTTTAATATATCTGGTGCTTCCTTGAAAAAACTTGTTCAATGTGACTTTTCTGTGATATAGAAATAAAAATTGTAAAATTATATGATAATATATTATAAGTTATATTATATATGAGTTGTTTTATTTATGTCTACTTTATATCATGTACTCCCGTTTAATTGTTCATATTTTTAATTGATTACGACTATGCCGTATTTCGTTGAAGTATTTTCTAGCATTTTTACTCTTCTCTGCGTCACATAGAAACAGGTACCAACTACTATGCATGTTTGGGTTGGATATTTTTGTTTTAACGAAGATAATGCACTTGACATATTAATATAACTTTATTATGGAAAAATAGTTCAAAAAGGCATTTTATTTTTAAATTTGAAAAATGTGAGTAACTTATTTAACAAAGTTCGGAACTTAAAACTTAACAACAAATTAACACAACAGAATTAAAATAACAGGGACTAACTACCATAGAGGTGTTAGATAATATAATGACCCTACCACGGTAAAAAAATGATGCGTCGTAGGCGGCATTGATATTTCGCGCATTTCTTTCTAAACAATGAATTCCCCACACTTTACTCATTTTCCCAGAATATTTAATGCGATCTAGGCATATTTGAAGAAAATATTGTGGGGGAAGTACTGCATCAAAACTTCTTGGCGATCTGCCAGCGGCCATGTTGTTTGTTGAATGCCGCAAGGTCGTTGGTTAAAAACGGGATGTCAAATGTTGCGCATGCTTCTGTTGAATGGACCTTCTCAAAATTGTTTTCATAGTTGCTTCATAAGTCTCTGTTACTGTCGAACACATATTGTAC
Organism: Cylas formicarius; assembly: GCF_029955315.1. NCBI lineage: Eukaryota > Metazoa > Arthropoda > Insecta > Coleoptera > Brentidae > Cylas > Cylas formicarius. The sequence continues at coordinate 38,117,888 of NW_026844214.1, read as the reverse complement.
TAGACATATGTAGGGCCGGCCTATGCTGATAGTACAGGAACCCATGAAACAAGTATGTAAATTTTTTTTGAGAAGGTCCTTTGAACATGCTGATGCACGAGATTTAAAATTCAGTTTTTAACCAATGAGTTAAGGCTGTTAAGTTAAGTAACGGTGGCAACACTGTATTAATAAATGGCGCCAAGTCGGCGTATGTCGCCAGTTTTTCGAAGATAACCGAAGCCCCGCCGAGTGTCGGCAGAGCTAGTTAGTTATCAAGCTGCTAAACTCTTACGATGCAGCCTTACTTATATGGAAATACAAGTTCATTTAAGGTCTAAGCTCGTAGTTTAATTCCTGACAAAGGGTCAGCTGGTCCTTCGATAAAAAAAAAAATAAGAAAAAGAGACTCGATTCAACAAAGGGTGTGAAAATTGCGTAAAGTGCAGGTTAGAGGGTGAAATATAGAGGCATGCGCGAAAAATCATTACCGAAAATATCAATGGGCTCACTATATTATCTAATAGCTATATAGTCGAACACAATCCATAACAAAACATTTTTTAAGCATATATATCATGTTAAATTTAAAGTCTCCAAAAAACTTATCGCTAAATACCTAATACGAGCAGGTGTAAGTCCACAGCTATAATATCTTAACGAACAGTTTTGCCCTTTTAAACCGTCTATCACGGCATTTTTCAAATAATCATTTAAGATCACATCCTGAACCCAGACACTGCTCGCCAAACCGTCTACGATTTTGTCGGTACTGGATCCTTGACCTCGTCGCACCTGTCTACAAGCATTTCCGACGATGTGGCAGACTATCCTTTGAGAGCACGATAATGGATCAACATTATTCTCTTGAAGGAGTTTGTTGATTGCTGCGAAATACTGCCACTCATCACCTGTAAAAAACGTTGTATCACATTATATAAATAGCAACGAAAATGTTCTAAACGACAAAAATTAAATCACAAATTTCCAAGCCATCCGACGAACTGAATACAAAAAAGAGTGTGCAGCAAACTTGACAAACAACATATTAATGGCAGGTTTTAAAAAAAAAGAAGTTTATCAACGTGTTGGCAAAGGTATACTTTAATTTAGGTATACATTAACTTTTGGGTACATTTTTCCGTTAGAATTGAATAAATACTAATGTCCAAATTTGGTCCCGATCGTGACACTCTCCGCACTTGGTTTATACGTAATTTGGCTATTTTGAAGGAAGGAGTGGAAAATGATGCGGGAATTATAGAACAAGCCTCTAGGAAGCATCTCAAAGATAATTTATGAAAATAATAAGTTTTTTTGTATTATTTGTATTACAGTTTGGTTATTGAAAATTGTATTTGTATTAAGTATGGTCATCATCCATAGCATGTAGCAAATGTAGCGTTTTATTTTTTAATAATTTGTTCTTAAATCGGTTTTTTCCAAAAATTGTAATTTTCAGTTCGTTTTTTACTTATCCGATTTTAACGATTTTTGGAAGTAAGGATATTTATTTTATTTTAATTAATCAAATCAAATTTATAGCAATGAAAAAACGAATTAGGAGGCACTGAAATACCTCAGCTTTCAAATGTGACGTGTCAGTTCTAATGAAAGTCTCAGTGAAATTTTCTGTTTCTCTACGAGTTTCATAAATCTTTAGTCGCTCGATAGAAAAATGTCATCGGAGCAAATTTTTATTTTGGAAGCGCTCGTTAACAGGATTATCCTGCAGCCGCACATAGCCATAGAAAATTTAGACGAGTTATGCTTGAGGTTCAAATTTGCACAGATTGTGAATTTCGATATCGATACCACGTACTTTCCACTGCCTGAATACGACGGTGAGTTCATATAAAAAATAGTTCCCCGGGTTATCTATTTACTCTAAAGGAAATAAACATAACCAATAATTAAAGTAATTCGAAAAAAGAAAAAAGTGATCAGTTATAAAGAAAAAATACTTTCGGTACATATTAAAAGAGTGGACAAAACGCGTTAAGCTATGTGTGTGTTTTGGGGATGGGCTCAAGGAGGGGTAAATCTAATCTACTTATTTGATTGATTAGATATTTTTGATATAGTATTAATATTCAAAAAATTGGTAATTAATAGACTCTATTTCAAGTCGCCGGTATAACTTAAAATAACAATTACAAGGTTGTCATCCACTGGAGCATACATTTCTTTGTCGAGGGCTGTAAAACTCGAGCCTCATTACTGACAAGAAGTTTCGTTAACCATTCCATTTCAACAAATTCGTAAAAACGACATTACGGTTTTTCCAACAGAATATCTTACTCTGAAGAACTGATTTCTTGGCGTTTATGGTCTGATGTAAGATAGTTGCAGCCAATTTTCATTTTTTCTAGAAAATAATCCACGAGTGATCAAAATGAATTTTGGAAAAACGTTTTTATTCACAAGTAGACCGTCGACCCTAAGGAACCTACTGGAAACCGAACCTCTGGAAATTGGCCTTTACGATGGTGTCAAGTTGTGCGGGTCAGTCACTGTACCTTGGAAATTGGAATTCTCTGAAATGATTAAGTTTTTTGAAACGATTGGAATGGTTAAATCTTGCGTAATTCATGGTATGCGGTGTTATCGTCTCAATACAAATATTATTTTTATTAAATAAAATGCAAAGAATTTTTTTCCAATTTGTTGAAAAAACAAAACTTCTACAGCTTAATCAAACACAAATCACGCGATATTATCTTTTATTTTGTAGTATATTTGGTTGGTATAGCAACTTTACAATCGGCCAAGTAAACATTCATATCGTTAAATTTTGATTAAATGAAAGCTTATTAGTTTGGTTTTTTCAGATTTTTATTATTTTAGTTAATTCTCAATTGTGTTATTGCAGAATTGTTCCCCTTTACTTCCGACTATGATACCAAAGTCGCCGACATTGACATATTCCTGAAGATGTCCTGTTTTGGCGAAAACGTCCAGACCTTGTTTCAGGTTCGCCATTTCGGAAAAAATCAAGAATTAATTTTTCGGCAAGGAAATAAGTCAGAGACATTTAAATGTGAAAGGTGTGAACCATATTGAGTTACAAACTATATTTGCACTCTGTGTGATCTACATTAACTGATTATAGGACTGATGAAAATCTGTTTAACACAATTAAATTAGAACAAAATTGTTCAGATTTTCACAGTTATTTAATGATTTATCACAGATGTTTCGGTTCGATAGTATTTACAAGAGCAGATAAATGAAAGACAGACAGTTTCTTAAACCGTGCATATATATAATCCCACCGAGTTATATCAAAAACAAATCAAAACTGTAATTACAGATTCATCACTAAGGCCTGTAGTTTCTTTTGTAACATGACCGTCAGTTAAATTCTCATCAAGATTAATAAAAATTTTAGAATATCATACGGCTTTTAAAAATTTGCTTCGAACTAATTAAAAAAGTTAAAGCAATTCTAGTTTCATTTGACGTCCAAAATCTATTTCCTAGCATTCCATCGATTGTGGTAATAGACACACTCAGAGACATGTCAACCCTATCATAAAACAGGACTTGCTAGATAGTTTAATAGTTTGTTTAGACCAAAATTATTTTGAATTTAATGGTTAATTTTATATTGCCAAAGGATTGTTAATTATGAAAAACCCACTTAGTCCACTACTTGCAGAAATTTTCATGGACAACGGAAAGACAACTGCAGTCCTTTTTTTAATCATATTAACTCCATACATAACCGTATAAAATTTACCCTAGAGACGAAACTAGATAATTCTTTAAACTTTCTGGAATTAACTATAACTAAACCACCGAACAAATCAGATTTCTCCAACTACCATAACCCCTCACACACGGACTTTTATCCAGAGACTGCTTAATATACCACTTTTCACAGAAAATTTTGAAGAAGAATTAGATATTACAAGACAAATAGCTTTTAACAATGGTTACGACCCCTCTTTCATAGATAAGATTATAACTAAAAAGCAGTTACATATAACTCGGAACTCTATCCCATATTAAACACCAAACCCAAAATTTATAAAACAATAAAATGCATAGGAGAACCTAGCAAGAAAATTTCGAAATATCAATCTAAATTTTTTTTAAATGTATATAGGACAAACAGATAGAACATTTTAGAAACGCATTAACCAACATAAAAGTTTGGATTCTAACTGTGCCACACCAATAATTAAAAATCTCTTACTACCTGTCTATATATATATATATATATATATATATATATATATATATATATATATATATATATATATATATATATATATATATGGTGCATTTAATAAAGACACGGTGTTCCCGAAACAGCTATCATAAATCATTAAATAAGTGTGAACATCTGATCATTTTTTGTCCTAATTTAATTGTATTAACTGATTAACTTAATAAAATATTATAAATAAATATAGGTTTGAAGACGAAAGAACTGAGCCTTTGGTAGCGGCGCTGTACAGTGGAATTGCGGATTTCGGAATCGTTTCCGATATTAACGTTAAACAAAATGTTTCTCTGACAGCGTTGTTCGAGAATACTATCGCCGCCACTGCTACTCCTAGTACATATAATACGTCGCCGCCGCGAGAAGACGAAGGTGATTGTTACAAAAAAACTTTCTTGCTTGAACTATTGGCATTAGGGGCCAGACAAGGTTCACCTAAACTGGAAAACCAATAGCCAGCAGGAATAGAGTTAATGCGAAAATCATTAAATCACTAAATATTTCAACTTAAAAATGCCTCGCACGAATTTTAAGATACAAAATCAAAAATTTAAAGGTGGCGCCTATGTAGTTTATGTATGGTCTGTTCTTAGATATAAGAAAGTGACCAATTGCTTTTGAATGGGATTAGTAATCATTCTTATTTCGTGTGTAATACAGCGTGTGTTGAATCGTGTGCAAATTATGCAAATTATGTGCGAGTCTAGTGTATCAAATGTAGAAAACACTAAAGAAGTTATAAATAATGTTTATTTGACTCTCATTGAACGTGGTGCCAGCAAGCAAGCATCTTTAGAAGAAACGGTCACAATGACGATAATTTCAACATCAACTGTGTGGAAAATTGTGAATAATCCCATTTCAGCGAGGAAAAAAAGAAGCGATGCTGACATTTTCCCTGTGTAGATGAAAGTGATCAAGATATAATACGTCGTAAAATTTACTAGTTATACGAGGAACAAATCGTGCCTACATTAGATATTTTAATTAACAGACTTGAAAAAGATGAAACCGGTAGTCAACACATGGGTTTTAGATTTAAAAAAATTAAAAAAAGGCAAGTTTTAATGGAATCTTTTAGAATTTGGAAATGGCGACTGGAATATCTAGAAAAAATTAGGATTTACAGAGAACAACAAAGGCCAATTATTTACTTGGATGAAAGCTGATTCGACACTTTATGATACCCCGGAAAAGGGGTGGGTTGACTCAACTCATAAGTGTAAAACAAAAGCGCCATCAAAAAGAGGTAAAAGAATAACTATTTTGCATGCTGGCTCTAAAGATGGTTTGATTCCCAATGGAATTTCTCTGTCTGCGAAAAATATTAAAGATTTTTCTCTGGATTACCATGAAGACACCACCGCTGATTTATTTGAAAGTTGGTTTAAAAACAAACTAGTTCCAAATATTCCTCCTAATAGCATAATAATTGTAATGGACAATGCAAGTTATCACAGTAAACAGTTGACTGAAACCCCTTCCTCATGTGACACAAAAGCAACAATCCAAAACTACATGTATAATAACGACATTTATTTTCACGAAGATTATACCAAAAAGCAATTAATTGAGGTTCTACAAAGCTTAAATCTACAAAAGGAATACGTCTGTGATAATTATGCAAAAAATCTAGGCGATACAGTTTTAAGGCTCCCACCTTACCACTGTATATTTAATCCCATTGGACATGCTTGGCACCAACTGAAATCTGCCATTCGTCGTAACAATGTTTTTCCCCGTGTTAACTCCAATGTCCTCAAACTTATAGAAACCGAAGTTTATAACATCCCTCCACAAAGAAAAAGCAGAACAATCGTATATCCATATTGCAAGTAATATAGAACAAATAATAATTAGAACAGGCGATGATAGCGATAGTGATAATGATATATTATGTGAATAATTTTAAGTAATTTAAATAGGTAATAAAAATAACATAAATACATACATAAATAAATAAATATTGTTTAGTATCTTTCCTAACAAAACCCCAAATAATTAAATTCTAAGCAAATTATTGACCTGTTCGGCCACATTTCATTCTTACAGCTTGCTCGGGTCTTTCCTTTATTCGTATCTGTTAGTCACTTTCTTATATCTATGAACAGACTTTACCTTATAAACGGCTGACTTTTCGTCCCCGTGTTTTCACTGTTGTTGGTGTTATGCATCATTGGTAAAACTAAAGTAACTGTCCCATAGTCTGCCATATATGTTTAAACGGTTTTTCAACGAACATCTTAAACTCGATATTTTAATTATTTTTTTAAAAATTGTATTTTTTTTTATAATAAATTCAAAACCTAAACTAAAAGAACAGTAGCTACTTATGACATTCGAATTTAACTCAATTTAACTTAAACGACGATAAAAGTTTTTGGATGACATTTTGTTCAGTTTAGATGTTGTTTTATACAAATTTGTTTAATTTATACGTAACTAATGCCTTAGCATTTGTATTTTAGAATTTATAGATTAGAATATTAAATTTAATTTTTAATAAGATTAAAAAATTCACGCTATTAAGAACAAACCAACGAAAAATAAAACAATTTCCGGAAATATTTTATAGTCTACAGCGGCGAATAATTGAAACTGTTCTGGTATGTTATGCTTCGTAAAATAGAAAGTTTAAACCAATTGTTTCAGGTATCGATGTGGATTTCGTAGACAAGGATGTGATTTCGATATCTTTTAGGCCACCTCAGAACAAGTTTTTGGATTTTATAAATATGGTTAGGTAATTAACAAACCACTAGGTAATTAATTAAGTCTTTAACGTGTTTGGTTTTGTCTGCTTTCCCCAATGCGAGAAAATACGAAATTAATCTCAATTTTGAAATACGTTAAAATAGGAAACTACTCATTTTTCATTATTTAATAGTTAACAGAGTCATTTCCACGAAATATTTACGAGGGTACACGGTTCAACTTATCGCAAAGACTTTTTAATTTTGTGTACAATTTTTAAGATTTTGAAGATATAAAGTTAAACGAAAAAAAAACACAAAATGTAAAGTTTTGCAGCATGCTTTTATAGTAGACACAGACACACATAGAACGTGCCTTATAAATTTTTTGAAAATAAAACGCCCTGTATCTAATGTACGTATGCAAGTATTCCTATTGCTTAGAAGTTTTATATTTTAATACACTTTTCAATAATTGATAAATCTTTAAAATTTTTATATTTTCTCGAAGAGTGCCGATAAAACTTTATATTTGAAATGTTGCTAAACACTGCTTGAATAATGAAAGTGCACTTAGTGGTCGATCGCTATAACCAACTAAAACTTGTTTATTAAACCCTACATTTACTCTTTTTATTTGCCATGATATATCCCGAAAACTGGACAACCATACATACACATAAATAGTCCTGATTTTAATGCCAAAAGATGTCGTTTGCATGAAAAATTTAATAACGTTATGTTTTTCGCATTATTTTTCAGTGCAGACATTAAAGATCAAGTAAAAGCGACGGTCACTATACCAAGAGGTCAGGTGGCGCGCGTTCGCTCGTTTCTGAGAAACCTGGAAAATCAAGAAAAAAAGAAATCCGATGCTCTTCAACTTACTTCAGAAAGCATTGCCAGCAAACTATGCGGTAATAAGGATTGTCCTGGCGTAAGGAGGTTCAAAAAATATGGCACGTAGTTTTCCAGATCAAAGACGTTATAAAACACAATATCGAAGTTAAGGTCCATTTGAATTAATCTTTTTTCTATTTTTTTAGAAACAATAAAATAGAATAATATAATAACCGAAAATATACGATTTTTCTTTCAAAATATATAAAAAAAATAGAGCTATACGATGTACTACAAATTAGCAAATTTCATAACATGTTTTCCGCTTATAACGATTGAACGTGGCAATTTTGAAATAATCCAATAAGTAAGAAAAATACATATTTTTTATTCGGTTTCGGTTACATTTAGAAATAAAAAATAGAAAATTTCGTATTCGAAACTTCAAAAAATTAAATATGGACTGAATACTTTATTGTAGATAAAATAAATAGAAAAATCATGGGGTTGGCTCGACAAATTGTTATAGGTATTGGTCCACTGGCACCAGGAAGCGCATTAGGTACACTATATGAATTTGTTGAACCTCCAGTTGTCTACGGCCTTAGTCATACTTACGGAACTTTATGTAATTATGGACCACTGGGAGTATTTTCCAAACCCAAGCATGAAGACGAGCCATTTACACCCATGAAGCCACCATCCAGTTTAAAACTAAATCAATCTGCACTATTGAAAACGAAATGTGAACACCATTGCAAGGTGAGAACGCATTACACTCTCTACAAGCTTGGATAAATGTTATAATAGTATTTATTTTTTGAACAATATGAGTATTTAGTAAAATTATTATTCAAATTACAGTGATAATGACAATATACTTGTTTTTAATTTGCCTTTATAACTAGGAAAAGCGTTTCTTTATATGAAACACTTATTTCACCAATTGGGTCGAGCGCTGGTCTAGAGTAATAATTATTCATTGAGGAAATAAGAGATATGCTAAAAATTAAATTAACAATTGAGCACTACAGAAATACCCTATTTAGGCTTGCTGTGAGTTTGAAGATCAACGTTTGACAGTTTTTTTTGTCTATACAAAGCTTTTTTAAATAAAACTAAATAATGGGGAAAAATGCTAGTAACGATAGTTTATTATTTACAGAATTAATTAAAAAAAAGTGAAATCTTTTATTTAAAGCGTTCTATTAATTGTCTAATCCTAAGTGTCCTTATTGTTCGTACAAAGTGTTTCTTGAAGATTTTTGTTCGCTTGATATTTTTTTGATAAAATTCTAAAGTGATTTTGACAAAATTTGGTCCATTGTTAGAAACTAAACATATTTTAAAAAATACACTAGTACAAGGACACCCAACTTTTTTATTTTTTTTTCCGGGTTTTAAGATAAAGTATCATTACATAATAAACGAACTAGCCAAAAACTAATAGTCGTAGATAAAATATAGTATGCGACATGCTGATAATCTTAAACAAATTAAACTCGTGACTAAAATGGGGTATGCTTTTTACAAAACTTCTGGATTCCTCCTGCGTCGGTTTTTGCTTAGTCGAAATTGCTGACGTCCCGACTAAGCAAAAACCGACGCAGGAGGAATCCAGAAGTTTGGTAAAAAGCATTACAGCAGCCTGTGGAAGTTTCTTTGAAAAATTAAAATGGGGTATATCAAACTTGTTGCATAATATACTACTTCGACTATCCCACTGCTGTGCTTTATTTTATAAATATCTATTCGGATTGAAACAAGACTACTAATTAAAGTTTTGTTATATTTTCATGGCAAGCATCAAAAGAAAGTTAAAACGTCGAAAACATGGCACAGCAGCACATGTCCATTAAGACTCAGAGGTGGCGGAGGAGGCGATTGTCCATTAACGCCGATATCACCGATGGTTGAATGCAAATCCGTAATGGACAAGTTCGATGATATCTTAGCTGCTTACAGGAGAGGTATAATTTCGATGTTTTAATTCATGTTAGAATAGTGCGTCGATTTTTCATAGACAATCTACGGGTCCATCCTCATCAAATTTCACTGAGACTCTCTAAATATGATAGTCTGTGCAAAAATTGTCCCGGTTAGTTTGATTTTGTATAGGTGACAGAACAAGAAATATCACACTTTTTAAATAATTAAAAACTAACCAAAACTATTGTTCCTCACGCATAACATTAACTGCTGAATCTAAAATTTGTGGTTCTCAACTTCTTGGAAAAAATTGAATGTTCTCCATATTCCCAATTCATCTGCGTCGGTCGATTTTCGACTTATTAATATTTTGCCATGTGGTAGGTTCTTATGTACCCAAATAACGTTGAAACATAACGTCAGTGACGACGTCTTTAAACACATAATGATTAATATTTAACCTGTTTAGTTTTACTAGATTACAATAGGGCTTTCGATACGTTGAATCGTAAACTTTTCTTTAAAAAACTTGCTTATTTTGGATGGCGGCGTTAAAAGTGGGATGTGTTCTAAGGAATCATATTGGGCCCGTGTTCTTGTCTATACAGCTCATTTTTATACCAGATTAAAATATTATCCATGAACTTGCTGCTGACTGGCAACTTTACATTTTATTTCCCAACAGCTCATTAGATTTATATGGCTTCCAATAAAATAAATACTAATTTAAATTATATTGCATTTTGTTCTCGGCTGCATAGTTTTGTTATGTTAATGTTATTGGTCTTTGGGATAACCTCAACTTCTCTTAACTTAATTTTTAAAATTCGCCTGAACTACAAATCTCTTTCATTAACTACCAGTGAAAAAATATAAGACTTCATGGATGGCTTGAAATCTCATAGCGATATGAGGCTTCAATCGCACATGAAGAATTAAGACACTTCTATCAAAAAAAAACTCTAATGATTTAAGGGACAAAACTGTTTAAGGAGCTGACGATCAGTGTTAGGAAATTATTGCATCCCTACTTAAGACATATTACGTCCCATATTAAAACCAAAATTATATATTATTATAAATAAATTAAAAATGTATAGGGCGTTTTCTAATTCAATGTCAATTATTAAAGGGGCGATGTTTGGATCCATTTTAAATAGAAAATTTCATATGAACATATGTCCTAAACGTCTTAACTTCTGAGATACATGGTGGTAAATTTGTCGAAAATAAAATATATTTTTTTAATATCTGTTATACCATTTTAGATATTTTAATGAAATTTGGCACGTGTATATTATTTTGGCAGATATTGATGTTGGTACACCACTGATTTCTCTTAAAATAAAAATTCTCCCAATCTCCAGTCATTTCTAAAGAAACTTAATTTCTTGATTTTTTTCAATCCGATGTACGGTTTTCGCTTAAAAAAATAAAAACCTCTACTCTGCATGGTCATGTTCGTTAATACGATAGCACCGAAAGAAATTAGTTTTTATTTTTAAGTGAAAACTGTGCAACCAAGTAAAAAAAATAAGAAAACAAACAAACTCATAAACTATGAACAAATAATATTTTGGTTAATTAGGTTGCCACTGCACTGGTTAAAAAAAAAGAAAAAAGAAATATCTATCTAAAACAACCAACGTTTACCAACTAGTGTCCTTCAGAAAAAAAAATTAGAATGTTGTTTTAACTTTTACGCTTTTAATGAAATAACATAACATCCTAACAACGTACTTTTTGAAATATTTTAATAAAACAGATAAACAATTAAGTAAGAAATAATAATAATAATAATTCTTTGCATGTTGTCATATTAACGATATTGTTATGACCATGCAGGAAAGAGGTTTTTATTTTTATGAGTGAAAACCGTACATCGGATTGAAAAATATCAAGAAATAATTTCTTTTAAAATGATAGGAGATCGTAAGAATGATTTTTATGTCAACCATCAATGCGTGTCAAAATACATGTGAAATTCCGTATGCCCGCCACTGGTGTATTTAAAAAAAAGTGGTACATTAAATAATAATTTCAATAAAATATCTAAAGTGTTATTATTAGATATTAAAACAAATATAATTTATTTTTTTAAAATTTTACCACGCAGTATCTGAAAATGTAAGACGTTTAGGACATATGCTCGTATGAAGTTTTCTTTTTAAAATCGCCCCTGTAGCAACTGTTGATCCGAAGAGTGTAATTAAACACGAAACCGAACTTAAACAATTTACTATTCAAAATGAAGTGGGTGCCAATATCAAAACGTAATTTAACATGTAACACGTATTAACACACTTGCCAACGGCCATATTCTCGTCTTCCACTGCCGGCCCCCTCTTGATACTTTTAGTTGGTACCTAAGTGGCTCACTCTAGCGGGACCGTACGTATCTACTTCAATGAGGCGCTCTGGTCGACGACTAATTCGTTTATGGGCGGATAGATGGTGGTGAGGGTGTTCATTTGTTACACCCCCTTAATTATTGACATTTAATTAGGAAAACCCCTGTAAGTCCATTGAAGTGGTTATATGGTAGAAAAGCTATTTTGAACATTTGGTTTTGGTCGATTTCGTATAATAGAGGCACTGTTTATTTATATATTTTAGCCCTCGGTCCTTGTGGCCAAGCGGTTTGTCCTTACGCTCAAAATATATCCGTGGAGACATGCAAAAAATCGTGCGTTCACACGGACGCGATGCCGGTGCAAGAAATTCATTTCAAAACTGAACTGCCACCTACGGAAGTTGAGCCTCAAGAAAATAGGTATCCCGCGGGATGTGGTTCGCTCAAATGCGCGTACGCGAAATACAAAATCGGACTGTTGGACGAAGATGCTCAATTGGAGCTGCAGTTTTTGCCACCTGCGTTAAGGAGTAATTACATTTAAATGCTTTTATTTATAGGTGATTCAGGTTCATTTGAATTTTCCCATTGGTCTTTTGTTTTGGAATTGTCATTATTTTTCCACCACGGTTGTGTCGAAATTTTAGACGAGGGATTGCCGAAGTGCTTTCCTCCCCTGTTTTACTAATTTTGATATTTGATCATCTGCCATATGATTTTCCAGATATAAATTTCCAACAAATTGTCATTTGCACATTAACTACAATATAAAGTTTGTTCTTGCAGCTGAAAGGAACATGTTTCAGACAGATAATGACTGGGATAAGATTAATTGCAATCGTATAAAAGATTTTTGATTGGTTTTGAAAAACTACGCTATTGTTCAGATCTGGTCCCTGGAAAGTGTCCGGGCGTAACTCCAAATGAAAACTACGTAGATATTGTGTTGCAGAGTATTTATCCGCCATACGGTACATCTTTCCGAACGATTTTTAGTTAATGAAGTTTTAATTAAATTTATTACACTTGGAAATGTTTTATGGGGTATAATATACACCGATATGGAAGAAGACGTTAAACGGTATGCCCTATCTGTCCCATATTGTTTTCTAATAGCACAGGAATTTAACATTTCCAGAAATTGCCCTTTCTTGTAACTGGATTCAAAATAAATATTATTTTAAGTCATCCATTACAAGGGCCTGTTATGCGGCATATTTTTTAAAAGATAATTTTGAAAACATTCTGCACTTGTATCTGCAAGATAGAAACAACAGCAATCAATCTTCAATAAACCCCTTCTCCTTAATTACGTTTTCCTTTACTCGAAGGTGCTTTTGTCTGACAGTTATTACTAGAATCAATCTATCCTTTGGATACTGTATCGTGTATACCAACCAAGTTTCATCTAGGACCTACAATTTTTAATTTCATTGTGCAATCTGTGCGACCATTTGTTTTTGGTCTATTTTGCGGTATTTAAATCCTATTTTACATGTAACTGTATGAAGGGTAGCACGGCTAATAATTATATTAGTTACACCATCTTCTAGCTAAATTTTCAGTTTATCCAAAGTAGTACCAATTTGATTTTGAGAAAGGGAATATATGTTCCTTGTGGTCATATCTTGTTCACTCTACAGACAATGAGATTGACAATCACTAGGTTTTAGATTTCATTCAATGATTAACAATATCCTTTTTAGAAGATATTAGCGTTTTTGTAAGTATGCAGGTTTTTTTAAATCTTCTTAATTAATGAATTCTCTACTTATTGATTGATTTCGACGCGATATAGCGGAAAAATTAGTGAAGCTTTTTTGAAACGCCAGGTAAAAATGAATGAATTATTCAATGGTGGCCCTGATATCAGCTAACACGTGATCGACATCTACTATTCTTATTGGTTGTTGGATTCACCTGTTAAGAGGTATGAAGGCCGTAATTATTTTTTGAAGAAGAGATTTGTTTATATGTAGATGTGAGAAACGTGAGGTCCGTGAACAAAAATATATTGTTCTTAAAAACACTTTGTTGCGATGTTAAAAAATTATTGATTAGTGTTATTTAGATTCAAGAATCCATTTCCCTATGATTATTTTGACTTATTTTATCAAAAGGGAAATTCGGTTGAACACATCAAGAAATAATTAAATTTTCTAGTCAGCGTGGTCACTTAAGTATATAACATATGGGTAATACTATATTAATCGCTTCACCCAAAAACAATTATTGATGAAATTTGGTGAATGTTCGACATCATGTTTATAAAGTACCCAAAATAAAATTTTGTTCAAATTGAAATATAAAATCGCAACCATATTAAATAGATTTAAATTTTTACCATAAAGTGTAAAACTTAAGTCACTACTCTTCACTAGAGTATAACAAAATCTACCGAAAATATTTTTTATTAATTAATTAATTTGTTAATTTATTATTTTTTTATTTTTACCTCTCTAAATTGTAATAAAATCAACTCAACTTGATTTGGTTTTAAAATGTTAAAACGATATTTACTTTACATAAACTTTGATGACGATTTCGTGGTGATGCGTTTGCGTTGTAGCGATTTCTTTGAAATCGAGGATTTAAGATAAATAAAAAAAAGAACACTTTACTAAAGTATGAATCTAATTCATCAAAGTAGTTTGATTTCTAATTATTTAAATTAAAAAAAAACAGATCAAGTTTGTTCGATTTTTTTAGCACATTTGTAGAAAACTGGAAATAAATTTTTCAGTATTTTCAAACAGATTTTTTAAATGAAAAATGTCAGTTTTGACATATAAGGGCCAATGTTTAGAAGCCTTTAGAAAACTGATTTATACTTTTCGTTATGATGAACAAATTGTCCCCAGGAATAAAATTTGCAAAAGCTTATTAATAAAAAAAATTTTCCTAGCCAATTTAAACCTTTCATTCGATCGAAGTTTGGCGTTTTGGCAAAACAACTTACACTTTTATTTTTCCATTGGCTGCGGGGATCCCAAATGCAAATATCCACCGACACCGGAATTGCCCCCGATTCATTGGGATTGTCCAGATCCACTGCCCAAAGATCAATGCAAGAATCCAAATTGTCCTCTTTTACCAAAATTACTGAGAAAACTTCAACCAAAACAAATGATGAAAGGACCATGCGGGAGTTCGGAATGTTCGTATGCTGTACCAGAGCCATGCGACAACCCAACGTGCCCGTTTTTACAAAAAGCATGTCCAATGGCAACAGAACAGGCGGCCACCAAATCGAAGAGCGAAGAAACGACTTGCACGAATCCAGAATGTCCTTTCGCGAGCGAGAATATTAACAAAACCATAAATGACGAAAATGATCCAAAATTCAAGGGAGAATTTGAAACGTGCGGAAATCCCGATTGTCCTTACAATAATCCTGTATCTGAGGTATCCAGTGACACGTTAAGCATATTAGAATTCTTCAGTCGAAAATCGAAAAATACTATAACAGTTTAAAGAGTGCAAATGCAAATTTTTATGCATGGTTTTTTTAGTCAAGGAATTTAAGGAGTAATATAGATACGATACGCAAATAATGCGTGGATAAAATAAAAAATACACATTGTTAACATTTAAATTTCCTTAAGATCTTAATCTAAAAATCTTCTCTGTTATAACAATAAAAATATTAAAGTGAATCAAAAACGAAAATATCAAAAAAAGAATTAACGTGGCCACCAAATTTAATATAAAAACGTCTATTCGAATTACCTACAAATAAAAACTTCAGGCTTTTCCCCGAAAAAGCTTTGCTGTTTTTTTATACATTTCATATATTCTTTACCAAAAAAAAACGCAAATAATTTATATAAAAACTGCCAAGTCCAAATGGTCAATAAACCCTTGAGCTCTCCAACCGTGTAAGCAGAGACAACTAATACAATTTCAAAATCGTCGGCAAAAAGGCACCGATAGCTGCTAAATTGTCCTTTATATTCGCAAAAGTCTTATGTAGTTTTTGTTAAGGTATATCTCTCAATACAGATCACAATATTTGCTTACTCGTTTCGAGCGTCTAGTAGTTTTTTTATTTAAAATGAAGCAAACGCTTGTAACCCATTTATTGCATTTTGGAGCATTTGAATTTCAAAACCTATTTTTCAGAAAGGCTCTAGAGTCGAAATTTGCAATAATCCAAAATGTCCTTTCAAAAAAAAATCCAAAATGAGGCAAACTGTATCCAGGAATGGGAAGAAATACAAAGCAAACAACAAATTCTTTAACAATTTCGCATGGGACTGCAATAAACAAAAAAGTAAAAGCAGTATCGACGGAAGGTAACCGTAAAGCCTAAAAAAAATGCAATAAAACATACTATTTGTTTCCCCGCTAAAAATAGTGTTTGTTCCAACCCACAGTGTCCATACAACATGAAAACAAAGGAAGATAAAAGCAAAAATGAAGACTGTAGTTGTGAAAAGGAGGACAAAAGCATTTGTTCAAATACAGAATGTTCCGAATTCAAAGCGAGGTAAGAGAGCTAAAGGAAAAAATGTAATGAAGGTTTGACAATCGCAATAGTATTGCGGTGCTTTCATATTAGCGCAATAAAATAAAAGTAAAAATTAATTTAATTATTTTATTTAATTTATTTGAAATTGCAGCTTAGTAATATTTAATTTGTTTTCCTTCAAATTGGGTAGAGAAACTTAGAAAATACTTTTTAAAAAAATGCTTTGCATGAAAAAACATGTAATAACTTGTGTACCTATTTGCATTTCAGACCTTTAAAACAATCGGAGCAAAAATCTGTTTGCGACGACCCTTACTGCCCATATGGGCAGCCCCTGCCATCGTGTGGGATCCCAAACTGTCAATACGAACTACTTTCCGCTTCCTTTTACTGCGAAAATCCCGTGTGTCTAGTTAAAAAGGATAAATGTCGAGTAAACAGTGCATCTGAAGAAGAGAAACAAGTTGTCGTAGATACAACAGCAGCGGTAAATAATAATAATAACAAACAATTTATTGAATAAATAAATTAGAAATCATATGACTTCAAAAATGAGAGTTTCAAAGAATTGTAAAATTGGCATCTTGTGAAGGTTTCGAAAAATACACAATTGTTTAGAATTATTCACAAAGCCTTTTGAAAAATTGGCGATAAATTATTATCGCACTGGATGATATTTGCAGAAATGTTTCTCAAAATAATTTGTAATATTATGGGAACTGTCCATTTATAGAATGCTTCAATATGCGATCATGTACCTTGCGAAGATAAGCCCGGAGAAGAGTGCGAGAATCCGGACTGTGGCTTTACAGTGGAAAAACCAAAAAGGAAATGTAAGAGGGGCCGAAAGAAAAGAAGTAAATTCGTCTACACCATTGGAGATACATATCCGGGAACCAAATTAGGTCACAGAGAGTGTATAACGCCCAGTTTTATGGTTCCACCGAATATGGGATGGCTGTGGAATATCCGGACCCCCATATTGAATTTGAAAGTAAGGTTTGTCATAGGCGCGGAGCTTTTAATTATTTTTATTTAGCCTAGAAGAGGTTGGAGGCCCGGTGCTTTAACCAGAATCATTGCTCAACGAATTCGGGCTCATAGACAATCTAAAGGATTAGGTATGTTCGCACTTCCGAGTTTCAAAACGGAGGGGGCTCAATATAACGAGCTCAAACTTCAACCGAAGCCAACATTACAAATTCAAAAAAAGGAAGGTTGTTATTGGATTACTATGAATCCCCTAAAAGATCCGCATAGTTTGGTAAGCATGTGTTTCAATCACCTCACAGTGAACGCAAGTGCTAGTGATTTAAGTTTCATAATTTTAGTACACTACTGGTTAGTTTGCTCTTTTCAATTTTTGTTCTTCCATTTTATGATTTTAAAATTCAAGATTGCGAATTTAGTATTGCATCTATTCGTTTGTACCAGGGTTACTACTAGCAATGGTCTTCTGCTGTCTCTCGGGAAATATTGGCCGTTATTACTGGAAATTATTTTTCCTAGGAAGGCCGCTATCTTATTTATCACTTATAACAAAAGCGTTCTTATATATTAATTTTTGCCAATACCCTTCGGATTAAAAAATTTCGTTGATTTTTTTAAAAGCTTATATTTCTTTTTATTATTAAACTTGTTGCATTTATAATTTTCAAAAAAACGCGCAACGTTTATTAAGTTGAAAGATAGCGCCGACTAAAGTTTACGATTCGGACATTTAAATAAAACCGCATCTAACTTTCCCCTGCCACTTGGTTTTAAAAGATAGGGCAAAATGGTTCAAACAAAAAAATCCAAATTTGCGAAAGATTATGATTATTTCTAATACCTATATATCCAATTCAAAACTTTCTGTTTTATTACTTTTTGAGATACTGTCTGTGGAATAGCTGGTACATATTTTTTGATTTTTCTTTTCGACTTGTTAATTGGGACGAAATTAAAACAGTAAACTCCGTTTATAATGTACATGGGATACAACATTCTTCCTGGTCTGGCCAAAATACTCTTATACTTTATAACTTCTACTACGGTTATAAAGTACAATATTTTCACTATTGTTCTGGTTATAAAGTACGAGTGTACGCTAAAACCAGATTATTGAGCGGTGGTTCCCCGAAAAAATCGGAGATTTTTCAATAATCATTTTGCGAGCGAATCCACTTTATTGTTGTATGGAAAGCTAGCACGATTTTTTGAGTTTATCGTTAAAACGGCGGATCGGGGCAAGTCTTTAACTGTAAAAGAAAAGATAGAGGTTATCAGAAGTATTAACAGTGGCATCGATAAATCGGAAATTGCTAGACAAACGAAATTGGCAAAAACAACAACATCTACAATTTGGAGTAATCGCGAAAAGATCAAGAAAACAAGTGACTGTAAATCGCACAGGATTAAAAAAATTAGAAATCCTGTACGTTCAGATGTATATAAAGCTATTTTACGATGGTTTCAATTTCGAAGATTCGAAAATATTGCAATAAGTGGTCCAGTTCTGAAATCGAATCTGACTCGAACGTATTAAAGTTCCTCACAACATAAACGTCGGAAAAATTTCTGCTGAAGCAGGAGATGTTAACAAACAAGCTGTGCTGAACTTGTTAGATGAATAGATCAAATATCGGATTAGAGTTTTTGCCTCCGAAGAGCACCTCAGTCGTCCCACCAATGGATCAGGGCATAATAAAATGGCTTAAGACATATTACCGCAGATATTTTTCGTATCCTTTGATCCCAGTCAAGTGAAAATAAGGTACCTTTCAATATCACTATCCTCGACTATATAAAATTACTTGCACAATGTTGGAATGATGTCACTTCAATCACTATTTCAAACTGCTTGCGATGATAATTTAATAACAACGGAGTTATTAACGGATAATGATATTATTACTTAACTTTCACAGCCAAATCATCCTCAAAGCTCTGATAACGAAAACGACGATGATGTAAAGTTTATATAGATAGATAAGTTTTTAGTTTAGGTAGTTTAGTTTCTTTCGTTTTTAGTGCCTATATTAGTGTATATTAGTTTTCAAATTTTATATAAAATAAAAACATGTAAGTACCTACATGATTTTTTTTGTTCTTTTGATAACGTACTTCCTCTTACAGAGTACTCATTTTTTGGTCCCTAGAGGGTACTTTATAACCGGAGTTCACTGTATAAGCAAATAAAAAAAAACACATTTCATAAATTTCAAAATTCATAAATATATTCGCAAATTAATATTTTTAAAATATGATTTGCATAATTGGGATATTGTATTTATTACGTAGAGTGAGAATGAAAACCCTTATATGGAATGTAGCCCGATGACATTCAAAATAACAAAAAACAACAAATCGATGGACATCTGTTGCTGCAGCGACGAGGATATGAGGAAATCTGTCTCATCATCTAGCAGCGAGCTGGATATCGAATTTACTCCCCCAGCGGGCATTATTCATCCCGAGCGATTTAAGAAAAAGCGTGATGTCGCCTGTGCGGAGTGTCAATACGATCCGTTCGATTTTGAAGTTCAAACGAAGAAAGACGAGAAAAAGTCTGATAAAAAATCAGCCGGCAAAAAGACCCAACAGGCAAAAAAGGGAAGAAAAAAATAGTTTTTTAAAGCAAAAGAAAAAATAAATAAAAATATAATTTGTACAATAATTTGTAAAGTTGGCATTTATTTATATTATTTATCTATTCCCTACTTAAGTGAAATGTTGGGGCGAACATTTTTTAAATCAGTTCTCTTTCGTATTCGATGCAGACATTAAAGCTAATACGAATTAGCGTTATTACACTCTAAGCTTCCAAGTACGGTTTTTAGATTTGCACAACTTATGCAAAACTTAAATTCTACTCAGGGTGTTATTTAACAAGTGTTAGATATTTCACAGTTACTATAAACGCGCTGTCGTTTTTGAAATACAGGGTGGCAAAATTTTATTTATAATTTATATAAAAGTTTTATATTTAATTTTGTAGGAAAAATTATGTATGAAACTAACCAAAACATTTTCGGAGATTGATTTAGACACCAGAGAGATTCGCTATGAAATTTTCGCTTCATTTTCAGTTTAGTTCAGTTTCATTTACTTTATTTACTGACAGAGATGACTACTTAACTGTTGATTTCAAAATTAAATTCCTGTTTTTTATTCTTCTGTTCGTAAAAAGTAAGAGATAGGTATAGAATATGCTATCTTGAATTCTGCGTGAAAGTTGACAAAATCTAGTTTTTGCCCCACCCTGTATAATATCTATTTACTGCAAAGAAAAAATATGATAGACGTGTGCGATCATTTTTCTGGAAATCTATCTGATTTTTAAATGAACTTGTTCCATGTTTTAGCCGTTCACGTATATAAAATTCGTATCTCTGCAGACCTACTTCGTCTGCAATTTATTGTTTCAAAATCACATTCAAATTTTAAGTAATTTATTGATCCCAGATGCTGCGCAGTGCAGAAATGTTACATGTGAAAAATGCTTACTTCTTTTTCCGTTGACCCTTTCTGAAAACTGATATTGAGCTGGAATGAGCGTTTTTTGATTCAAAAAGGAGAATGCTAATGGTAGCACGAATGCCACGCCAAAGAGCAAGACACCAGTGACCACTATCGATCCGAGGTTAACGTTTAACAGTGATGTTCTTGCCATATTCATTGATTTCTGCACTGGAATATTAATAAATGGAACATTAAAGTCCAAGTCCATCTGAAAAGAAAAAATAAATTGTCATAGATTAAAATTGACATATTATACTAAGTAGGTAATAAGTACATAATTACATATCCTTCGAAATTAAATTATACAGTGCCGCACTATACTTATTTTTTTAGTGTATTTCTTAAGCGAATTACATAACTGAATTTTAATAAAATCAACTTGACTTTATTTGGTTTCAAAATATTAATTCCCCTTTTTTAGATTTCAGATTTCATTGAATCCATGTGTTTTGAACAAAAAATAAGGAAAATTGATATTATACAAAAATAAACAGAAATTTATATATAATTATTTGAAAAGCAAAAGTTGCATTTTTGAAAAGATTCGATAGAATTCAAAATTTTAAATCATGCAGGTGGTGGATTCCTGATTGTTTTGTTCAAGACCAAAAAAGCATTTCTTTATTCATTTTCTTCGCAAGATAATATTGATTGATCTTATCATTAGGATAGTTGATGAAACATTTTGTAATTAACAATTTTTATAAATTTTATTTAAGCAATTTTTTTTTTAAGAATAGACAAAAATTTGAGGGCCAATTTTAGCGGATCTGATAATTAATCCATGCCAGGTTTAAAATTCCCGTAGGCACTAAAAAGTGAACACCTAGACATTCTGAAATTTCAAACTGTGTAACATAATGTAACCACAGAGAATACCGTTTACCTTTATTTCTCCAGACGTATCAAACGTTATGAGTCTATTTTGCCTGGTGTTAAAGGCTTCTTTGTAAATTCGTTCATAATTTCCAGTCAGGTTGGCACACTCGCGGTAATAAATATAATTGCCAAACACCAGTAATAAGACGTAAATCGCACTAAACATATTTCGTTAAATCTGTCGCCACGCAATTTTTGAAATTCAAACGGAAGCAAATTATTTCGGCACAAGAAGCGTTCACTACAGTTGCCGAAACAATGCAATATGTTTTTTTTTCTTGTGCAGAAAAAACAGCTAATTTTGCGGCATTATTTAACGAGTTATGAAATAGCCCATAAAGTGAGAAACTACAAAATATTTGGATGAACAAGAACAATGCGATGAGAGAACAAAATCATTTTACATTAAAGTATTCCAATTTAATTGTACTTATGTGTGGTATCACTTTTGATGTTTTCTTGGGTTAGAACCTGCCCTCGGGATATTTGTTATTTAGAGTGCAGACCTTATTATTTAAAACTACCAATAAATATTGATTGATTTTACAGTTTAATAATAAGAAATCAGCTAAAATTAAACGTTTTGCTGTAATGCAATCAAGAAAATTCTTCCTTTTACTCTACGTAGTTGATTTGCTATAAAGTCAACTGCTATGACTGAACTAATTTCATAAGGTGTAATAAAGTGCAGAAGGTGTGAATAATATATCTGACACTATATCTTATGATCCTAAGAGAAATGTGATTATCTACAAAAAATGTATTTATTAATTCTTCAAAACGCAATAATACATAAAACAGTTGTTTCACTGTTGTCTTTAAAATAGTTATTTATTTAGTTAACATTATGTAAATTAGTGAAACATTCGTATAGGCTCACTGGTTATAATTTGAAACGCAATGCTCAGGGCTTATTAAAAGTTATATTAACAAATATTAATAAATTCGAAGGTTATAGAGTTTCAACACCCCACGTTTTGTTAAATTGTTTCCTGGCCGTTCAAGGCAACCTACAACTTTTGAATTTACAATTTTTCACACTGAGATTTTTGGTAATTTTTACCAGAATTAAAAAATTACCTTAAACGTAATATATGGGAGCGTGTAATTTTTACACTAATTTTTGACAACTATTCACATAGCCGTGCAATCTATTGTTAACCGGACGTGTTAAAATACAGTTATTCGTGTAAAATTTACCCAAAACAGTGTTAAATAGAATACGCCGAATCGTGTTAAAGTGCATGCTTATTCACCCTATTACTACTATTAAGTACATTTATTCTGAAACCAGGGTAGTATCATTGTTATATATATCTACTAAAATTTCATATGTATCATCACTATTTAAATGTTGCCCATTTTGTTATATTGTATGGCGCGATTGGACAAGTTTAGAACTGTCAAACACACAACACATTTTTGGTGTAAAAATTACCTATTGCCGTGTAAAATAATACGGATCGAGAAAATCATTGTGTAATAGTATCTTATGCAACAACGGTAAACGCCATTTGAATCGCTTAAATAAAATACACCTATCTAGCGAGTTTAAGGTTGGATACGCAGGGTGAGTTCTTTAAAAACAACTTTATTCGGTCACTGGGACCTTACAATTGTGCGATACAACATAAGAGCTAACAAATATTACGGGCGCTCATATTTATATATTAAAAGTGATTATACAGCACAGAGATTAATAGCGAGAGGGAAACTGGTCTTCTCTCGGCATCTTGTCTTCTTTGTTTATTCTTTTCTTCTAGGGAAACTTTGTTATTATTTTTCTGCTTTTTAAGTATCTGTTTACAAAAGCTTATTGTAAAATATTTTGTTAATATTAAATAAAGTCCAATGATAAATAAAAGCATTGTATATATACTAGTTTCATAGTTTTAAATTTCGGGTAGATAATTCTTCGACTTCTTGTTTTTGTACGTCGAGGTCTTGGTAGATATTTCGCACTTCATCCAGGTTGACTTCGTCGATCCTGAGTTGATTCAAATTTCCTTTTCTTGCGTCTAAGTACGGTGAAACTGGTATCGAGGGCAGTTCCAATTTTTTGAAATTTAGGTTCAGGTCTTCATAGGACTCCATCAGTATCATATACTTCTACTACTTACGTTCCATTAATGGGAATGTTTTCTCTAGAGTTTAGTTATTAAGAATTTTTCGGGTGTGATCAGGATCCACTGGTTCTTTTCTGTATCTTGATATGATTTATCAGGGTAGGCACAGGCGTACAGTTAGTAGCGTTTACTACATATCTTAAAAGTTGTATTTCACAAGGCATATTTTCTTCTATTATGGTTGACGCATATAAATTCTTCTGTTACAATCTCGTTTCATTCTTCATCAAAGAATACATAGTTTTGCTCATTTAGAATAAGGAACTTTGAACGAGGGACAATAGTTTCAAAAGTATTAATTTTTGGGGTAGATAAGGAATATAAATGGTAGTAGTTATATGTTTTCTTTTCTACGATAGGTATTTCTATTATAAAGGTAATTTGATTTTTCTTGGAGTAACTTTTGATATTCATAACTTTTTTAAAAGAGGAGGATATTTTTAAGGTTTATTTCAAAAGGGAATTTATTTCCTTTAATTTCTTTACTAGCCTTTTGAATTTGTAATAGTAGATAAGTTGGTTCGGTAATGGAATTATGAAATGTATTTAGTTTGGCAAAGCTAATTGCGACTTCTATCCTTTCTAGGGTATCAAAAATTATTTGAAAGCAGAAACATATTTTACTATTAATTACTATTAATGTTTCCATTAATAATGAAAGTATTTATTTATCCCTTTTATTCCTTCTTGTAATTCCTTGATCTGATTTAAAAGGTTCTTTTGATTTTGTTTTCTTTTGGCTTCTATGAAATATGCTTGTCCTAATTTAGTAAAAGGGTCTATTATTGTTAAATTATTTCTACCGTCGAATATAATATGGGACATTTTCTTGAATATTTTGCACGTTGGCAAATGTCGCAGTTGTATAATTGGTGATTGTTAATTTCATGCTTTTCCAATAATAATTCTTTTGTAAATATCCTTGAGTTTCGTTAATTCCGCGAAGGTTGGTTTTTACCTTCGCGATGATATTTTATTCATAATATTTGTTCTTCTTTGTCAGCGATTGTATTTACTCCTTTCGTACACCGAATTAATTTTGCGCCTTTTTCTGAAAAATGTTTTAGATATGTTATGCAAAAATAATTATATAATTGATCTGTTTGGAAATAAACTGAATAAACTATTTTAGAATCGGTATATTCTTTTAAAAAATTTAAAATGAGTTGCTCATTATTTATAGCTAGTATTTTAAGTAATATAACTTAATGATTTTCATATATTTCCCTAGTAACTTCCAATTTAGGCTGTACAGAGACAATAATTTGGTTTACTTTGTTGTTAATAATTTCGTCATATATTTTAATTCCTTTATTGGTTGTTTCATTTGCAGTAGTATGTTGAGTAGAATTTACGTCAGGTCCTTTTAAAGTAATACAGGATATTTTACCGAATTTTGGATTTTGTTTTTTATTTTCGGAATTTCTCGGCGGGTTTTCATTGTTGTCAAGAAATCTAAGTTTTCTTCAGTATTATTAATGATTCATTTCCATTTTCTATGGCGTTTACTTTAATTCTCGATAGACAATCGGCGTAACAATTAAATTTTCCTGTTATATATATTACTTCAAAGTCAAATTCTTGTAATTTTAGTTTCCAGCGTACAAGTTTTGAATTTGGTTCTTTAAGATTTGTTAACCATACTAAAGGTTTATGATCGGTATAAATATAAAATTTCCTACCAAATAAATATGGTCTAAAATGTTTACAAGCCCAAACCATGGCTAATAACTCTTTTTCAATGGTCGAATATTTAGTTTCGCTTTCATTAAGGGTACGAGATGCATACGCTATTGGACGATCGTTTGGTACAGTACCTTGAGATAATATGGCTCCAAGTTAATAATTGTTTACAGGTTTCGAAGCTTTCTAGGAATTCTTTATCATGAACGACTTTTGCGTTCTTTTTAAGACATTTAGTTAATGGCTTTGTTATTTTAGAGAAATCTTTGGGGAATTTTCGATAGTATCCTAATAGTCCTAAAAATTGTTTGATTTCAGTTTGGGTTTTTGGCACTGTAATTTTTTTTATTACTTTTATTTTTTCTAGGTTAGGTTTCACACCCTTTGGGTCATGTCCTAAATATTGCACGTTTTTTTGAAGAAATTCTGACTTGTCAAATTGAATTTTAAAATTACTAGTCTATCAAATACTTGTTCAATACGCTCTAAATGTTCTTGTAATGAAGTATTAAATATTATTATATCGTCTAAGTAGACTAAACATGTTTCATTTTGTAAACCTCGTAACACATTATCCACTGCGCATTGGAATGTTGAAGGCGCGTTCTTTAATCCAAAAGGCATTCAAAACAAATAACTAAAATTTCAGATTTTCACGAAATTATATATTTTTTCATGTCAGAATATATAATTTTACGAAAATCTGAACTTTTAGTTCTTGTTTATTTTGATAAATGAATTTTCATCAAGTAAAAGCCACCTCAGTTCAATTTTTAAAAGGCATTCGTTTAAATTCGAAATGTCCTCCTGTTGAAAAAGCTGTTTTAGAGACGTCTTGAGGATCTACCTCAATTTGATGGAACCTTAAGGTCTAATGTAGTAAAATAATTTGCTTTCCCTAATTTGTCTAAAATATTGGTGATGTTCGGAATTGGATATACTAACTAACTAATAACTAATCTCCATTTCTTTTTTCCGCTAGCAACTAATTTTTTTGGAACTATCTAAATTGGACTATACCATGGTGAAAAGTTTTATTGAATTATTTCTTGATTTTAGCATATTAGAAATTTGTGTTTTTACTTTTTGTTTATGAATATCGGGAAAACAGAATTTCGGGAAACGTTTTTGTAAAAATTGGGGATTCATTTTCTAATTTAATTTTATGAGTTATTTGATTAGTAAAACTTAATAGTATTCCTTCACGATAAAAAACGTCTCTATATTCATAACAGATTTTCTTAATTGCGTCTTTTTTTGGTTACAATTACTGATTTTTAAATTTTGTTTTAAGAGAGTGTCGGTGGTTATTTTTTGATAGTCGCAATCGATTTTCTCACACCTGTTTACGTCTAATAGGTTTATTAGGTCAACTTCGATGGGTTCAGAGAAGTGAATTTTCTACTCCATTTTCGAAGTTTAGATAGTTTAAAATTCCTACTCCGTTTTTCTTATTTACTGGGATTTTTACAACTTGTTGTGTTGTTGGTAATATGGTTAAAGTGTAATTAAGATTCTTTGCATTCACATTCCTCTTCCTTTTCGAAAGTTATAGGAATTTTAGCAAAAGGGGTTATTAACAATTTATTCGTTAGATTTATTGAAGCGCTCAGTTGATTTAAAAGATCAATACCAATTAAGCCGTCGTATTTTGTACTGAATTTAAATAAGTAAAACTTGAATTTTAAAAATGTCAAATAAAAGGATTTCTACAACTTCGTCATGATAAGTAATATTATGAGCTGTTTGAATATTAAAATTTTCTTTGTATATATATGGATAGTAAAATTTATAAGCAATTTCGGGATTAATTAAACTTTTTGAACTACCTGTATCAATTAGAAATTTTGCATTTATTTGACGAATAAAAATATAGGGTAGAGCATTTAATACTATATTTTGTCCGATGTATTCTGGTCCGATTAAAAATTTGAATTTTCATTAAATTCTAAGTTTTTTCGTTCACTTGCGTTTCGGAATAACTGGACGTATTTGGATATGGGTTTTCATAATCTACAGGGTTTTCTAGAAGATGGTTGTCAGGGTAGTCGGAATATTGGTAGTTTTCAAAATTATCGTCAATTTTATAAAGGTGACTTTGATAATAATCGTAAAGATGTGGACATTCGTTTGTGAATATACGTTGGGCATGATTGTTTAATTAGGTATTACCTGAAGATGTGTCCATTAGAGACAGTATTTGGGTTATTAATAAAATTAGGGTTTCGGAACAAATTACTCCTTTGAGTAAAATTTGGTCTTTGGTATAAGCTCTATGGTAAATTCATAGGTCTTTGATTTTGATTTTGGAATAGGGGTGCCCTATTTTGAAAAAGTGGCGGTCTTTGTTGTAATAGATTCGGGTTATTAAATTGGAGAGGTTTTTGGAAAATATTTTGTTGAGTATTCGTAAATGGTCTCATAAGAAAAGTTGGTCTTTGCTGGAAAATGTTTGGTCTTTGAAAAATGTTTGGTTTTTGTAAAAAAGTTTGCGGTTTTTGTATAGTTATAGGAATTTGTTTTTCCTGTGGTTTACAATGCATTTGCGCATTTAAGTTATGTGTTCTCTGAAGAAATTTTCTTGTTCGATTACCAGACTCATTGCATCCTCAAGGGATGTTGGTGAACGTAATCTGATCATAGTTTGTAAATGTTTTTAAAGCGAGATCTTAATAGCTATGTCGTTTAACTTCTTTTACAGCTTCGTCGAATTCGTCTATGGGAATTGTGTTTAATTTTGTTAAAAGCAGACTTCTTGCATCCTGACAACGAATTCCGAAATTATAGGGCGATTCATCTCTACGTGGGGATAAAATTATTAAATCTTGAATAAGGCAATCAATACTACGTTGGTCTCCGAATGTTAGGTTTAATAAATCTTTTATTTCATTTCAAGTTTTTAAATCTGTACGTGAACCGATTAGAATCAAAGCCCTATTAAATTTGACAATAACGCTCTACAGATAAAACTACTTGTAGTTGTATGGGAATTATTAGTGATGAATTCTAAGATCAAGCTATCACAAGAGGATAGAAAAATGTTGAGAGTATGCGGATTTCCGTCATAAAAAGGAGTAGATTCTAAACATAGCCTCAAAAGTTGATAATCTGCGGGTGGCATATTTGTTTCGGATAATTCGTCAATATCGCTATCTGGTAAATTTGGTAAATTTTCGTTTTCGTTTTCGAAATGTAGACTCATAAAATTTTACGTATGAAAATTGATAGAGGTATGAAAAATATATAACTACTAACACTTAAAATAACATTTAGAATATTGGGGAAAGGGTTGTTTAATTTTTTTTAAAGGGATTTACGAGCTAAAACTTACAGTAAAATGGTTTTCATGTTCTGTTACTTGATTGTTGATTCTTCGTTTTCTATTTTCTTAATGCTACGGTGCCTATAGGATCGGAGCATTTTTGTTCCTTCCCAGGTCTTCCTATTCTAACGGTAACTCGAACTGTTATTTCTTCTGCCTCTGCGTGGTGTCCTTTTTCGAAAGTTTTTCGTTTCACGATCCGATGTTCCCTCGAACCGTTACACTACTTTCAAGGTGCATTTCCCGATAGACCGTTGACAGGGAATTTAAATGTTCGACATACTTAACTCGGAAAAAATCGTAACGACTGCGCCAGTTAAAGGTTAAAAGTTAAAGCAACTTCATTCGGTCACTGGAACCTTACAATTGTGCGATACAACATAAGAGTCTAACAAATATTACGGGGCTCATATTTATATATTAAAAGTGATTATACAGCACAGAGATTAATAAATACAATATAGTCATTTATAGGCATATAACTAGCGTGCGGGAAGCGTCACTTTCCCACATCTGTTTCGTTTCGCACTTGGAACATTTCCGGGGTTTTACCGCACGGGTTTGAGAGCAATCGGATGTTTTCCACGCTTTGAATTTTGACGTTTGTCAATTCTGTACCCAATGTACCCAAAAACTAACGGTCGTAAAAAATGTATAGTATGCAACACGTTCGGTAAACTTTTTTAGTCACTCGTTTATTAAACACTCGCTCCACTAGTGTCAAATAAATTCGTGAGTCAAATGCCGTTTACAGCACTTGTTACATAATATACTATTTTCTACGACCGATAGTTTTCAGTCAGAATTGACAAAAGTCAAAATTCAAGGAATGGGAAATATCTCCGAAAACATCCGATTACTCCCAAACACGTGCAGTAAACTCCCGGAAATATCCGAAGTGAGTTAGATTCGTGGGAAACGAAACTGACGTGGTAAAGTGACGCTTCCCGTACGCTAGATCGCTGTGTAACTAGGTATTTTAGAGAGAGGAGTAGAAAAAAAATCATTTCCGCGATATTAGTGTAGTGGATTTGGGAGCAACCAGATATTTTCGGAGATTTTACCGCACGGCTTGATTTTTGACCTCTGTCAATTCTGACAGTCATGTCAGTGAATGTATCTGTGTTGTTTTTCAAAAATGTATCCAAAAACTAAGGGTCGTAGAAAAAGTGTAGCATGCAACACGTTCGGTAAACTTTTTATTAAACACTCGCTTGTTGCATGATATACTATTGTACCAAATTATTCCTCCTTACTCTAACGTACAACTTTACACGCGATTTTTTTTATTATGTAATCAGCCACCTTCCATACCTAAACACTAACTCTAACAAGAAAAACTTCGTTTGCACATAGTGTATAACGTAATGAAATTAATTAATTTAAATTATTATTTTATATAAAATTGTCATTATTATTCTATCTTCCATATTTAGCTAACACGATTTCGGAATATTAATTACTGTGTTCCATAAAACTGACAATTCTTATGCAATAAATGTAAGGGTTATTGCCTGTATTATTTCAACGACACAAAAGAAAATTGTTAAATATTCCTATACACGGAATCTCCAAGAAAGTGAAAATATTAGATTACTGTAAGTATAAAAATGTTGTAACATCGCGTATTGTCTATTGTCTGTGCTTAAGTATGTGTAAAGTATATAAAATATAAATGAAATTGTCATCAATATCGTGTACCAGTCGTGTTCAGACCGCAAAACTGTTATTTTTTCAAAATGAAATCGAACATTTTTGTCCTAACCTGTTGGGGCTTCATTTTTGGTGTGATCGGTTCGCCCAAAATTCATTCGGCGGCAGAAGGGTGAGTACATTGAAAATTTCCGATAATTTTTTTTAATTTTTGTTCGTGCGTTAGGTGCTCAGCAGTAATGTTTTTCTATGCAAACTTATTTGCATTTTTTCGTCAGTATTGAAGAATAATTTAACAAAAATTTTACAATAAATTTAATTTAATTAATTGAAACTTAATTGTATAAACACGTCTTTTTTTCTCAATATCTCTTTGGCTATTGGGACAAAATAATTAAGAACCTAACGAAAATAAAATTATGATAGTGTCTACTTTTATTTGTATTGACAATAATCGATCGCCTGGAAAAGTTCATTTTCAAAATTTTATCAAAAAAATATTTTATACAACCTTACTTTCAACGTCATTACAATAATCGCGGGTCAGTACAGAATAGGTACACCATGTGCCAAAGAAAAACGATCTAGAAACCTATAGGAGATACGAAATAAAGTTTCGTACAAAAGTTTCTTGGACTCTCTCGAAGACTTAAAATATTATAATAAAGGGTGCCGCAAAAGTGCCCCACCCCCCGACATCAACTTTGTTATTTTAAATGGAACACTCTGTATATTTCTACATTTTTGGACTCCTTGGTTAAAATAAAGGCCACTTTGTTAAGAAATTCCTATTCGAATTTTGCTGACAGGTCCGCATCAGCTTATACAGGGTGTACTAAATAAGTGGTGTGGTATTGATGAATCCAATTAACAAAATCTCAAGGTTTTCAAATGGGACACACTATATTTTTATTGAGATATTAATTCCAGGACAAAAAATAAGATAAGTTTGTAATTTATGTTATATTTAAATTTGACTTACTTTTTGAGATATTCGAGGTTTAAAATAACACCCATATAAATTCTTGTTAAATTTAAAACTGATCCCCACATTAGGTCACTTGTTGACAATAATAGGTATTTTTTAAATAGCAACTTCTTTTTCAAAAATATAATACTCCAGATATACGAATAAAACCTATTGCTAACAATACAGGGTGTCCATTAATACGTGAAAATTTTGAAAAAGATCGACTCTATACTACACGCTTTAACAGATTTAATAAATCTTTGGAATTCATATTTAAAGACACATTTAATAGTTAATTATCTAACTTGAATGAAAATACCTAATAAATAAATAATTAAACTTTATAGGCTAACTAAAGGTAAAAACTTTGTATAAATAAATCTATAAAACAAAAACTGAACTAAAAAGAGTTCGTTAATTCGATCCATAAAGTTTAGTTAAAAATGTTCACCTTAAAATGCTCCTTTCATCTGGCATCAAAACAACAAAGAAATATTAAAATATTTCAAAATGTAGTTGGCTAGGACATCACAATCTTTTTTTGAGGCATTAAGGTATAAAAAAACTTTGACATTTCTGTTTGTTTTTGTTGTTTTTGATATTTGTTTTTTAATAGTATGGAGTATTATATGTTTAAAAGAAGTAGTATCATGTCTTTGCTATTAAAAAAATACTTAATATCGCCAACAAGTAATGTGGGCAGCTTTAAATGCAACAAGAATTTATACCTCGAATATCTCCAAAAATAATTAACATTTTTGTCAAATGAAAGTTTCAGTTTTGCTAGAGGCTATAATAGGTACATTCCACAACGTCTTGTCACTTGTAGAGGACTAATCAAGGATGTAGGGGACCAAATTACGGAAGAGGATTTTTACTCAGAAGCGGTAGCTTATACAGGAGAAGGATCCCGGGCCAGGTCGATTAAGATATTAAATGTAAAAAGAGTCTTAAGAAGGAAGAAAATACTTGCTATTTCTGGCGAAACAGTAATGAAAACCATCCCCACAAACGATTATATTGTAACATTTGAAGGCAAATCATTACCCCAAACTGTAAATATTTTTAATAATGAAAGAGAAGTGGAAAAATATGTTAACACGGTTATAATGTGCGTCAATTGTTGCAGATTTGGACATGTCGAAAATAATTGTAGAGGCAAGCCTCGTTGCGGTTTTTGTACAGAAGATCATCTTATGTTTGTTTGTGAAAAAAGAGAGCAAGCAATAAAAAAAATGAAATGCCCTGCAGATCAATCTGACTAAAACGTGTAAAATTCCAAATTGTGAAGTAAATCCAAAACCAAGCTGCGTAAATTGCAAGGGACACCACACTGCTACTGATTGGGGATGTCCCGAATACAAACGGCAAAAATAAATTAACGAAACCATGAGCTTCTACAACCTTTCTTTTTGTGAAGCAGCTAAACTGCATCCACGGCAAATTAATGCAAAACAAGGCTTTACCCGAAAACCAGAAGATTTTCCTAGTTTAAATAAAAAAACTCAGAATAAAACTCCTCATCCAACAAGTCCTCGGGGCTGTTCCTCATATACATCAGTACTTAAAAGAAAACGGCCTGACACCCAATTTATTAAAGGGTACGATGAAGTGCAAGAAGAAAAGTCTCATCTATACAAGTAGGTGAAAACTCGACATCAGAGTCGGAAACGGAAGTAACTCCTGTAGGAAATGGCTGGGAAGAAGTATGCAACAAGTTTGAAGCTTTCAAAAAAGACGTTATGTCAATAAAGGGTATAGATGAAAATTGTGTCAACAATATCAAACAATATTTTGGTTCATTTGACCTACGGAGGGGGGGGCGGCTGCGATGGCAGCGGTTGACCTACAGGAGTTAGAAAAAGAAAAGGTAATCTTATCACTAGTTTTAATCTAACAGTAGTTTTTACGTAACAAAACTAAGTTTAAGTTTTAGTCACAAGCGTTTTATAGTTGAGCTATAATGAATATCGTTCATTGGAACATTTGCGGGGCTGAAAAAAATGAAGATGCTATCATTAGAGTTATAAGGGATTTTAAGGACGTTCGCCAAACTGGTTTCAGAAAGGATAAGGGAACTTTCGACAATCTTGCAGTTATCTCCTCAGAGGTCCTCTGCCGTTTGGCTCGCAATCAACTAGCAGCAATGGTGACTCTGGACATATCCAATGCCTACGATAATATAAATGTTGACTTATTGACCTCGGTGTTGGCCAAAATTGGAATCGCCAGAGATTTGACTTTGCTCATTAAAGATTTTCTCACGAACAGGAAGATACAAGTTAAAGATCCATCTACTAATACATTTGTGTCAGGCAGAACCACCAGCAAGGGAGTTCCCCAAGGTTCCCCTCTTTCTCCACTACTATTTAATATTTACATCAATTCAATTAAAGAAACAATTTCTGAGAACATAACACTTTTACAGTTTGCGGACGATACCGCCTTGCTGAGTACTGGTACTGATGCCCAAACAATAGTGAACAATTTGAATAGAACTTTGCAAAATATACATATTTAGTCTTTGAATGTAGGACTTGAGATTAACCCCAATAAATCTGCAGCTATATTTTTTTCCAGAAAGAATTACAAGGTTAATTATCTCCCCAGACTTCACCTCAACACTCGAACCATAGCATGGAGAAATTCCATCACATATCTAGGAGTGATTTTTGATCCAAAACTGTCATGGGAGCCACAAATTAGAAATATGATACATAAAGCTTCAGGTGGGTTGAATATGATGCGATTTATAAGTAGAATCTGGTGGGGGGGCACATCCCTCTACCCTTCTAACTTTTTACAAAGCTTATGTCAGACCCCATTTGGACTCTTTTTTGGGTGGTAGCTCAAGAAAGTCTATTGCTCAACTTAACAAAATTCAATTTGAGGCACTGAGAATAGCTCTGGGATATATGAAGTCCACACCTACTAACATACTGCTAGGGGAAGCAAGTGAAATGGATTTAGAACACAGAAGATACATGCTAGCGGCTAAATCATTATTGAAAGTTGCCAGTTTAGTGGACAGTGAAACCTTAGCTGCGGTTAGATGGTTATATCACCTATAATGAACACTATTACTTTTTTCGGAAAAAGAGTATTCCTGCATTTGTGGATGCTTTTGAAAGAGTTGATTCACTGTTAGATACACTCTACAGGAGTTTATCCCTGTTTCTCTTGTCCACTGCCGAACCTTTTAAGCTCTGTTCAAATCCAAGACTTAAAACTAAAGAAAGATAATAATAACTCCAAATTATTTGAAATTAAGAAGAGCGAGACTTGGACCCCTGATTTTCATTTAATTTTTACAGACGCCTCAAAAGATAAAGAAGGCCGTGTAGGTTTTGGCGTTTACAACTACAATACGAACCTTAAAATGGGACAAGGCCTACCAAGTGAACTATACATTTGCTCTGCTGAGATTTATGCTATTGGTCAAGCTCTTGATTGGATTGAATTCAAGGACATCAACAGAGCAGTCATCCTTTCAGACTCCAAAAGTGCCCTCGAAGATATCAATAAAACTGGGATGGATGCAAAGTCTAGCTACCTAACCTTGCAGGTTAAGAATAAACTTTTTACCTTAATAAAAACGCAAAATAAGGACATCCAATTATGCTGGATACCAAGCCATACCAGTATAAAAGAAAACGATATTGCGAACCAGATCGCCAATGCTGCACGCCTAGAACCACAGGAAAATATAAAATTGAGCTTTAGGGAATTCTTCCCTAAATTAAAGCATAACATCTGGAATGCTAGGAGCGACAGATGGAGACATATAAGATTAGGGAAAGGAATTAATTTCACCTCACATTATTCTACTCCGCCAACTAAACCCTGGTTTCATAAGCTCGACCTGAATAGAAGAGAAATCACAACTATGTGTAGACTGAGAAGCAACCATTGCTGTTCTCCGGCTCACCTAAATAGAATCAAAGTCAAACTCTCCGGAGACTGTGAATGTGGAGAACTGGAGAAAAATCACAACAGTTGTATGAGTCACTCATTAGTGCTAATTTTCCTTCGCCTCTGCATATTAATTCCATTTTATTTCACCGCACTCAGTTGGATTTTGCTGCTAGAATTGTTTGCCGCTTTTTAGATGCATGTGGATTAAAACTTTGAATATTGTTTTCACATTTTCTAATTCTTTCGTCCATTTTTTTTCCTGTATAGCCGTCCAGTAGGATGATGGTATCACCCAGACCCTCTTCACGGAGGCATCCTCCATGGAAATAGTTTATTGCACACCACTACCGAGAAGCTGGCCGAATTGCCTTGGCAGCAGTGGCCAAACAAAGCGTAATTAAAAAAAAAACCAAGGCTTCCAAAAATGCCAAAATATGCAGGATGTTCGATTGAAAATAACAAAGTTGATGTCGGGGCGAACACTTTTGGGACACCCTGTATCACAAAATTATAATATTTTAAATCTTCAGAGGAATCCAGGAAACTTTTGTACGAAACTTTTTTTGGTTAGTTGTTGGTTTACTGGGTACACGGTGTACATTTTTAACCAGAAATCTTGATAACCTAAATACATAAAATTTAAGCAAAATACACAAGTCCGTTGATGTCAACGAGTTTTCATATTACTTTTTATGTAAACTGTACGTAGAATGAACATTATAACAATTTTGGTGTATTGCATTGCAGCAATTTTTAGCCATTCCTAAAACGATTTTTTTTGTGTGGGGTGAGTAAGTGCAAGATGCTTTTTCATGGTTAATAAAATAAATATTATCGATTAATATTACCATTTAGATATTAGTCATTTTGTTAAATTGTAGTACTTAAATGCTTATTAACGAAATGTTTTTAGGGGATTCACACCAAGTCACCGATATTACGAATCGGACATCCTTACTTTCGACAAACCATACAACACAACTAATGGTAACAAACGTCATGCAGTCACCGAACCAAAAAAAGAACCGAAAGAATCTAGATTTGGGGTAATTTCTTATGGTAATTCACCCACGGGTGGTTACGACAACGGACTGAGCATGCCATTGAAAGTCGACTTAAGTGGTGTTGTAATTGGGGTGTTTATAGGCTTGGGTGCAGTTTTACTGATACCAAAAATTGCTCATCTATTAGCCGGAGGTGGAGGCTTTGGCAGAAGTAAGGAGGATTTTGAAATAAGATAGTTCTAATTTATATCAATGGTGTTTTTTTAGGTATAGATCACGATATATCCTCAGTCACGAACGTATTGTCACGAATCGACAACTCATTAGCTGCACATGACATAGACAGTACGTCTTGTGCGCAAAGAATTATGTGCACGTTCGTAAGCGATGCGATGAAAAATAAACACGGCGGCGAGTCTCGAACAATCGACGAACTGATACTTGGATTTACTAGGTAAGTCATCGAAATATATGTAATAAGCAAAAACACTATGATTGGGATTTACGACCGATACGTCTTGAAACGTGAAAATTCACTCTTATTCGATCTTAATAAATAAAATAAAAAGTTATAATTATGCACAATCTCATTGAAGACTTTACCGAACTAGCAAAACCTTGTACCCAATTATATATCCAGTTTTACGTGTATAAGATTTGACGGCTAAGGCTATCTGGTCCATTTTATCAATACAAATATTTCTTAAACGGACTTTAATTAATGAAGGTGAATGTTACAACAATACCAATATTTTCAAAATCGTGAGAATTATAGGAAAACAGACAGAAACTATCAATTTTATTAAAAATTATATCGTCTTTTTATCTGTAGTAATGGAGAATTTTAGCATTATTTATTGAATCGTCAATGTTTCTAATAAGACCTTTATTTTTAGTAATCCATTATTTTCTTATATGTTGAATGGCACGGGGATTAAAGATGCAGTAGACGTCGGAAAGCTTCAAGAGGTGGAGAAATGTTTATCGACCTATTCGAAATGTCCACTAAACAAAGAAAACGTCTTGAAAATCATTTCCAGCTTGCTACCAGCCCGTTAAAAAATTGATGGAAACATAATTTGTAATTCGCATAGGTACCTATGCTTTTTTGTAATTGTGTTTTTAATGTAATTAATTGATAAGCAATTCAATAAAATATTATTACATACATATTTCTTTATGAGATCTTCTACTGGGTAATACATTAGTGCGTTGAACATTTATAGCGCCCTTATTTACAACAGTAGAAAAAAATTAATACAATAACGTATATATATATATATATATATATATATATATATATATATATATATATATATATATATATATATATATATATATATGATGATGATGATGATGACACTATATTCCGGGATATCATCCGTTCGCTTGTTGAACTAGGACTGGAATCCTGCAGACGTTTCGCCAAAATCTCACTTCGCATCTTCAATGCTCGCGCTCCGAAAACACTCCGAACATTGTGTTCGCAATGTAATCTTGGTATGTCTGTCGCATGTATTGACTTCCCTTTGAATCTCCGCGGTAAACCATACGTTAGGACCTCACAGTATGTTTAGTTGTAGTACTTTATGGCTTCCTACGAGGTAGTAAAATGGCAACGTAGCATTTTTTGCGTATTTCAAGGCCGTTATTTTAGGCGCACAATATACTGAAAAGGATTCATTTCGACCGTATTTGCGGGTAACGGACCAAATTTTGTGACTTCCCTTAAAAATGAATGGAGTACTAAATTAATGCCTTCTCTGGTTTTGGATAAAAACAAGAAAATGTTGAAAAAGATATGATGAAGATATTATAAACACAATTTGAATATTGGCAGTTTCATTATTTTTCTGTCTTTAATAATAATAAAGGACTTTTATTATACAAAATAAACAAATATAATTTTGAAAAATTTTCTTCCGCTTGTTCGCCTTGACAAGTTTATTTATACACAAAAGCTGCTTAGGCACATTAACTTCAATAAAATAAATGAATTAAAAGGAAGGAAGGAAGGAAGGAAGGAAATATCATAGATTTTGCGAGATCAATTAAATAATTAAATGCTGATAAAGGTTATTTTCAGACATTGTTTATTTGTATTGGTTCATTTTCAGTTCTTAATTTATACTAGAGTTTAAATATATTACTGCTCTTTTAATTTAATGAAATAATTTTTTTAAAAACAAATTCATTTTTTGATTGTAGTATTTTAGCCGGAAATTTATGAACTATTTTTGAATAGTTCAAAATAGTGTTATAATATAGCCCGAAAACGACGGTTTGACGTATATACATCTAAGCTAAAATGCAGTCTTTGCTGCAAATACTTTGGAATATGGTTTTCTATAATTATGAAAAATAAGGTCGCAGAGTGCAAATATCGTGTAAGATGTTGAGATACCTTATGTTAGTCTTAATCAATAGTTCTGCAGTTCTGGATTTTTGTTTGCACTTTCTTGCTAAAATGTAATAATCACTTTTTATCATTTTATCTTTCTAAAAATTGTCAAGAAATTATTATTTTTTTGTTATCTACACCATACTGCTCTTAAATTGACAAAACCGCTTTT
Source organism: Cylas formicarius (assembly GCF_029955315.1). Lineage (NCBI taxonomy): Eukaryota > Metazoa > Arthropoda > Insecta > Coleoptera > Brentidae > Cylas > Cylas formicarius. Next base: position 38,078,764 of record NW_026844214.1, on the reverse strand, counting down.
CAATATTTTTATTAGAAATACTTTATTTTTTCATTTTAAAAACACCGCATAATGCTTTTATATGGGAGTATCTTATGTCAATATAAAAAAAGGTATAGAGACATTCAATTTTCTGTGAAATAAAATTTTTTAATTTGGACACAACATTTTAGGGGTAACGGGCCACTGTGTTCCTGTAAAAGAAAATTTATGAAATGTATTGGTTCCTGTAAATGTGTAAAATCAATATGTAGCAATAAGCGAGACAAAAATGATCCCTGACCAACACGAAGGGTTTTTTTTTAGATTAACTTTTTACTTCTACTTAATTTTAGTTGTTATTATGGATAAAATTTTAATTTTTATTCTAGCTTCCATGTACACTTATGTACTATTGGTTTAATATGCAATGTTGCAATGTTAAAAATAACAAAACAGTATCATCCCTATCAAGAAATTCGACTATGAGGGCAAATACGTATCACATTCGCTACGAAATGAATGAATAGTTCAAAATAGTGTTATAATATAGCCCGAAAACGACGGTTTGACGTATATACATCTATGCTAAAACGCGGTCTTTGCTGCAAATACTTTGGAATATGGATTTTTATAATTATGAAAAATAAGGTCGCAGAGTGCAAATATCGAGTAAGATGTTCGGATACCTTATGTTAGTCTTGGGCAATAGTTCTGTAATCGCTGAACTCTGTTAAAGTTAGTTTGCTTTAAACACTCACAGCAATTTACTTGTCACAGGAGGACTGAAAGCCCACAAGACTTTTTTCTACATGTGTCTGAATTTGATGCTTTATGAAGTTTTTCAAAATTGTGGACAGAGTTTGCAAAATGTTTAGTGGAGTTGATTAAAAAAGTCTGAGTTGTTTGCTTTATTTAATAAATCCTGGAACTTAACATAAAGGAGCCATTGAAGCAGTAGTGCATCACACTAAAACGGAAACGTCCAACTATTTATCCTTTGGTCCGCCAGGAATGACGAAGATTTGCCAAAATATTAAAATGGAAATAATTGGCATACAGAATGCAGAATTTAAAAATTAAGGATTACAAAAAGCAAATAATTTATATTTTTTAACTAGTCATCTTGTCTCCAGCGAAACATGTAATGCCAGCAAAGAAACGGAAATACTTAATATTTGTCAAGCGATCATCTTTGCAAGTTCAAATGGAAAAAAATATTAATATATATATATATATATATATATATATATATATATATATATATATATATATATATATATATATATATATATATATATATATATATATATATATATATATATATATATATATATATATATATATATATATATATATATAAAGAACTTGTTGAAACCATGCACGTTTGTGGTCACTCAATATCTTACACGGACAAGCGTCGCTCGAGAAGAAATTCAAATTTATTTAGAAAGCGATTACGTAACTGTCTCTAGACAATTGACGGTGAGTTGGAAAATTTAACATGTACTGATTACCGAAGCAATATTACAAGAGTATACCTCAGTTCTAAACACCTGTCGATGTAAAAAAAGGCAGAGACATTCAATTTTCTGTTAAATAAGATTTTTTAATTTAGGCAAAACATTTCAGGCGTAACGAACCTGTTGTTCCTGTAAAAGAAAATTTATGAAATGTATTGGTTCCTGTAAATGTGTGAAATCAATATGTAGCAATAAGCGAGACAAAAATGATCCCTGACTAACACTAAATATCTCTAATTTATCGGTCACTGAAACAAATTCAGACTGAATGAAGAGTAAAAAACGAAATGACAATTTTCTTTATAAATCAAAAACCTATTATTTTTGCCGAAGATATACGCTAATATTGGATTGGAATGGGAAGAAGGATTTTTTTTAAGATTAACTTTTCACTTCTACTTAATTTTAGGCGTTATCATAGATATAATTTTAGTTTTTATTCTAGCTTCTATGTACACTTATGTATTATTAGTTTAATATGAAGTGTTGCCAATAAAATATAATACAAATAATTACTAATGTCAAATATAATAAAACGGTACCATCCTTATGTAACAAGTAATTAATCAAAAAATTCAACTACGAGAAAAATACGCGTATCATATTCGCTACGAAAGAAGGTCTACAAGCAAAAACGATCCTAAGCGCTCTCCGGAACCGCTAAGTCGTTTATTGCTTGACCGTCCTCGCAAATCTGACCCTTTCTAGCTGCTTCGCTGGTGGCCTTGATATTGACGACATAGCTTTACATTCTAATAATTAAAAAAAAACGGTCCATCCGATTGAGGTTTTTGAAAAAGTAACAGATTCCAAATAGTTTTCATGTTACACCGAGGTAAACGATAAAATAAAAATGAGTTTTCAAGGCAAGCGTTGATTCGTGTGTGTAACTAATACCTTGAGCAATAAGCTGGGACTTCCGCTACGTGAAGCGGGCGGCCTAACATCCACTATTTTCGGGACGTATATTATAAAACTTTCGATGTATATATGATGAAGGGTGCTTAAATATATGGTTTCGCATAAGAGGGGTAATTATTTTTCTTTTCAAAATTATTGGACATCAGAAACTCTTTCTCACTTCTGCCATATACGACTCCGCGATGATGCCAAGTTTCTCATATATACAAGAAGTGACAAGGTATGTTTTACTGTTAGACTGTATATTAAGGAAGTCAAAATGAGTAAAGAGTTTCGGCTGTATATAGAATTCGCTCGATATTGCAAACGTGGTTCACCCAAAACTAAATCCGTTGAACGTTTGCACGTCACGAATGGCTCCGAGTGCGTTTAAATTTAATTTGCTGGCGGTCGCTTTGTGACGTGCCGCGGATTTAATTTTAGAGGAGCTACATATTTTTTAAAAAGATGTCAACTTTTGCTAAGATTTTATGAGAATAGGACAGAACAGTAATAATTCTGACTGAGTTTGCAATGAATTTTAGAAATCAATTAGTACCAAACCTTTTTTAATATTTTTTGAGTATTATTTTGGTTTATTTAAATTTTTATTATCTAAAGCTAAATAAAAAGGATGAGTATAATTAAAAACTCTCTTTTTTATTGGTCGAGGTATTAGTTACACACACGAATAAACGCTTGCCCTGAAAACTCATTTTTATTTTATCGTTTACCTCGGTGTAACATGAAAACTATTTGGAATCTGTTACTTTTTCAAAAACCCCAATCGGATGGACCGTTTTTTTTTAATTATCAGAATGTAAAGCTATGTCGTCAATATCAAGGCCACCAGCGAAGCAGCTAGAAAGGGTCAGATTTGCGAGGACGGTCAAGCAATAAACGACTTAGCGGTTCCGGAGAGCGCTTAGGATCGTTTTTGCTTGTAGACCCTCTTTCGTAGCGAATATGATACGCGTATTTTTCTCGTAGTTGAATTTTTTGATTAATTACTTGTTACATAAGGATGGTACCGTTTTATTATATTTGACATTAGTAATTATTTGTATTATATTTTATTGGCAACACTTCATATTAAACTAATAATACATAATTGTACATAGAAGCTAGAATAAAAACTAAAATTATATCTATGATAACACCTAAAATTAAGTAGAAGTGAAAAGTTAATCTTAAAAAAAAATCCTTCTTCCCATTCCAATCCAATATTAGCGTATATCTTCGGCAAAAATAATAGGTTTTTGATTTATAAAGAAAATTGTCATTTCGTTTTTTACTCTTCATTCAGTCTGAATTTGTTTCAGTGACCGATAAATTAGAGATATTTAGTGTTAGTCAGGGATCATTTTTGTCTCGCTTATTGCTACATATTGATTTCACACATTTACAGGAACCAATACATTTCATAAATTTTCTTTTACAGGAACAACAGGTTCGTTACGCCTGAAATGTTTTGCCTAAATTAAAAAATCTTATTTAACAGAAAATTGAATGTCTCTGCCTTTTTGTACATCGACAGGTGTTTAGAACTGAGGTATACTCTTGTAATATTGCTTCGGTTATCAGTACATGTGAAATTTTCCAACTCACCGTCAATTGTCTAGAGACAGTTTCGTAATCGCTTTCTAAATAAATTTGAATTTCTTCTCGAGCGACGCTTATCCGTGTAAGATATTGAGTGAACACAAACGTGCATGGTTTCAACAAGTTTTTTATATATATATAAATATTTTTTTCCATTTGAACTTGCAAAGATGATCGCTTGACAAATATTAAGTATTTCCGTTTCTTTGCTGGCATTACATGTTTCGCTGGAGACAAGAAGACTAGTTAAAAAATATAAATTATTTGCTTTTTGTAATCCTTAATTTTTAAATTCTGCATTCTGTATGCCAATTATTTCCATTTTAATATTTTGGCAAATCTTCGTCATTCCTGGCGGACCAAAGGATAAATAGTTGGACGTTTCCGTTTTAGTGTGATGTAATACTGCTTCAATGGCTTGCTCCTTTATGTTAAGTTCCAGGGTTTATTAAATAAAGCAAACAACTCAGACTCTTTTAATCAACTCCACTAAACATTTTGCAAACTCTGTCCACAATCTTGAAACACTTTATAAAGCATCAAATTCAGTCACATGTAGAAAAAAGTCTTGTGGGTTTCAGTCGTCCTGTGACAAGTAAATTGCTGTGAGTGTTTAAAGCAAACTAACTTTAACAGAGTTCAGCGATTACAGAACTATTGCCCAAGACTAACCTAAGGTATCCGAACATCTTACACGATATTTGCACTCTGCGACCTTATTTTTCATAATTATAAAAAACCATATTCCAAAGTATTTGCAGCAAAGACTGCATTTTAGCATAGATGTATATACGTCAAACCGTCGTTTCGGGCTATATTATAACACTATTTTGAACTATTCAAAAGATCCTCCTCTTATATAATTGTAAATATAGTTCATAAATTTCCGGCTAAAATACTACAATGAAAAAATTAATTTACCTTTAAACAAAATTATTTCATTCTTTAATAAAAGAGCAGTAATATATTTAATTAAGCTCTAGTATAAATTAAGAACTGAAAATGAACCAATACAAATAAACAATGCCTGAAAATAACCTTTATCAGCATTTACCTATTTAATTGATCTCGCGAATTCTACGATATTTCAGGCTTCTTACTCTTTATTTTATGTTTTCCTATTAATTCATTTATTTCCTTGACGTTAATGTGCCTAAGCACCTTTTGTGTATAAATAAACTTGTCAAGGTGAACAAGCGGAAGATTATATTTGTTTATTTTCTATAATAAAAGTCCTTTATTATTATTAAAGACAGAAAAATAATTAAGTGACAAGGTGTGCCTTATAGTGAGATTATATATTCGGGAAGTCAGGATGACCAAAGAGCTTCTAGTATATATAAATTTCGCTGAATATATGAAACATGTTCAAAAAAAATTAAATCCGTTGCATGTCATGAATGACTTCGGGTGCGTTTAAACGTAATTTTCTTGTAGCCGCCTCGTCACTTGCAAGGGGCTCACTTTTTGATGATCTGCATATTTTTTAAAAAGATGTAAACTTTTGCTTCATGAAAAAATTACATAACAGTAATAATTATTACTGCACTGAAGTGCACTGAATGTGTTGTAGCCAAAAAGTAACAAATCTTTTATAACATATGGTATTGTTTGGGATATATTTAATTTTTTCATAACTAAAAAGAACTTACTTATATTAAATAGCAGCCGCTAGTAAGCTAAATAAAAAGTTTGAGTATCTTCAAAATACTTTTTTTGGAAAGAGGCATAAACTTCTATAATTTGATGTCAAGATAAAAATTTTAGAAAGAAATTTTACAAATTTTAGAATCTTAATTCATACTTCCTTTTAAATAATGCGATCAAAAATATTGATATTCATTTGATTGCGTCAACGTAAACAAAACGCAAACAATCATTTCAAACTGAAATTGTTTTAATATATATTTTTGACTCTTATAATGAATTCGTAGACACATTTTTAAAAAATTATTTTATAATAGTTCCACCCCTAAAAAATTCATTTGAACTCTCTGTATATTATTAAAAACCTTACAAAAATTACGAGATCTACAAAAACTTCATTAAAAGGGCTAGATTACATTTGTGTTTTTGATTTAACTTTAATCAAAAACTCTGGAGTTCTACAGGCTGGTCTGAGTGATTATTTTCCTATTTTAAAAACATAAATGTGTAGCAATTTTACACTGTCCCTAAGAATGCAAAACCAACTGGTCGTACAAAAATCGTATGGTGCAGGGGGTGGTGGGAGTGAATTTTATAATAAAAATGACAAAAAAATATTATTATGTTGTTGTTATGTTGTTTGTATGTTGTTACAACATACAGCCATTAAACTGATAAAACCGCTTTTCAATATTTTTATTAGAAATCTTTTTTTTTCATTTTAAAAACACACCGCATAATATCTTTAACGAATACACGCTTGCCCTGAAAACTCATTTTTATGTTATCGTTTACCTCGCTGTAACTTGATAACTATTTGGTTTATCAAAAAAATGCTTTTTATAAATCATATGCATTGAAGATCAACGAATCAGCTACTTTTTCAAAAACTATAATCGGATGGATCGTTTATTTTTAATTAGCAAAATATGAAGCCCTGTCGTGAACATCACGGCCGCCAGCGAAGCAGAGAGAAAGGGTCAAATTCGCAAAGACGGTCGGGTAATAAAAGACTTGCGGTTGCGGCGGCCGCTTAAGATCGTTTTTGTTTGTATACCCTCTTTCCTAGCGAATGTGATACGTATTTGCCCTCATAGTCGAATTTTTTGATAGGGATGATACTGTTTTGTTATTTTTGACATTGCAACATTGCATATTAAAAAAATAGTACATAAGTGTACATAGAAGCTAGAATAAAAATTAAAATTATATCCATAATAACAACTAAAATTAAGTAGAAGTAAAAAGTTAATCTAAAAAAAAAACCTTCGTGTTGGTCAGGGATCATTTTTGTCTCGCTTATTGCTACATATTGATTTTACACATTTACAGGAACCCATACATTTCATAAATTTTCTTTTACAGGAACACAATGGCCCGTTACCCCTAAAATGTTGTGTCTAAATTAAAAAATCTTATTTCACAGAAAATTGAATGTCTCTATACCTTTTTTTATATTGACAGGTGTATAGAACTGATGTATACTCTTGTAATATTGCTTCGGTTATCAGTACATGTGAAATTTTTCATTGAATTTTACATTATATGGCAAAAGTTTAAAGTTTCCAGGTATAGTTTCATTTATTGAAATTTGTGTGTAAGATACTGTGTGACAACAAGCGTGGCTGGTTTCAACCATTTTTTATGAGTTGGTCTCCTAATAGGTTAAGAGTCCCAAACCAATAAGCTTAGGGGTATATTCTTTTTTCATTTAAACTCATCATCTTGACAAATATTAAGTATTTCCGTTTCTTTCCTGGCATTACATGTTTCGCTGGAGCCAAGAAGACTTGTTAAAAAATATAAATTATTTGGAATATGCGTTTTGTAATCCTTAATTTTCAAATTTTTAAATTTAAATTATGCCATTTATTTCCGTTTTAATATTTTGGCAAATCTTCGTCATTGCTGACGAAGCAAAGGATAAATAGTTGGACGCTTCCGTCTTAGTGTGATGCACTACTACTTCAATGACTTGCTCCTTAGAAATCCGTTTCAAAAAATTTCTAGGTTCTTCTAGGTATAGATTTCTTCTTGGAGAATTCACTAATTCGATCCACAAAGTTGCCTTTAACTTTTTTAACCAAAAATCCCAATGTGCGAGCTTATTTATTGTTTTACGTGATTCTGTCAAATAGCATGAAGCATTTAATTTCGTATTTCTTCGAGTTTTAATTTTGTTTTTGAATATTAGTCATGACTTGTCAGAGCTTTTGATTTTTTCTGGCAAAATACGCAATTTAAAACTCGTATAGGTTTTGTAACAGTTTTTATGTTTTTAATTTTTGTTTGGATATTTGTTTTGACGTTATGAGCTTTCCGCCTTATTGACAAGGTACCCATAATTGGAAGTTAAAAACTTTTCCTTTAGTGTTAGCAGGTTTTTTCGTTAAATGCTTTAATTTGATTGTTGAATCAAGTTCGCAATTAGAACATGTACTGATTTTAATATCCATTTGGATGAAAATTATAACTAATGCGTTATTATTTATCATTCTCACGCAAAAATAAATATATTTTAGTCACATTAAAAACTACTTCACTCCCTCCAAGAAAACTATTTTGACACTTAAAACGTAGACATAAAAAATAAATAAAATCATCCTCGTTGCGAAAGTGGTTGTACAAGTGCACGTCAGAAGCGCAAAGTCTATTGCCGTCCTTGCAAATCTGACCCTTCTTCGCTGCTTCGCTGGCTTCCGTGATATTCACGACATGGTTTCACATTTTGCTAATTAAAAACAAAAACTATCCATCAGATTGGGGTTTTTAAAAAAATAACGGATTCGTTGACCTTCAATGCATATCGTTTATAGGAAACACTTTTTTGATAAACCAAATAGTTTTCAAGTTACAGCGAGGTAAACGATAACATAAACAAGAGATTTCACAGCAAGCTTTTATTCATAAGATACTCCCATATAAAAGCATTATGCGGTGTTTTTAAAATGAAAAAATAAAGTATTTCTAATAAAAATATTGAAAGGCGGTTTTGTCAATTTAAGAGCAGTATGGTGTAGATAACAAAAAAATAATAATTTCTTGACAATTTTTAGAAAATTCACTCCCACCACCCAATGAACAGCACGATTTTTATACGACCAATTGATGATGCATTCTTAGTGTACAAGAAATGATAAATAGTGATTATTACATTTTAGCAAGAAAGTGCAAACGAAAATCCAGAACTGCAGAACTATTGACTAAGACTAACATAAGGTATCCCAACATCTTACACGATATTTACAGTCTGCGACCTTATTTTTCATAATTATAAAAAACCATATTCCAAAGTATTTCTAGCAAAGACTGCATTTTAGCATAGATGTATATAAGTCAAACCGTCGTTTTCGGGCTATATTATAAGACTATTTTGAACTATTCAAAAATAGTTCATAAATTTCCGGCTAAAATACTACAATCAAAAAATGAATTTATTTTTAAAAAAATTATTTAATTAAATAAAAAGAGAATATATTTAAACTCTAGTATAAATTAAGGGGTGTAGGGGTTATGTCGGAGAGGTAGTACCTTTTGTTGGGGACGGTCACTCCAAGCGTCGTAAGACGAGCGGAGGTCTCAGACAACTGGTCCTCACGAGACACCCAACTCTCACTTGTTGGCTCCAAGCGCCACACCCCGGCACACTGTGTTGACCCACAGACTAAACCAAGTGAGGGTAGCCAGATATGGTGAAACTGCAGCGTCTGACCCAGAATGGGCGGCTGCAGACAGCGTCTGTTCCTCATGTTAGGGGCGGCTGATAAAAAAATCCTGGAAAGCAACGGGAAACTACCTGGATCATATATATTCCCCAAGACATCACAAAGGATATACAAAAACAAGCAACGGCCCTCAGTCCCGGGCACCCCTTAAGTGGGGAGAGGGTGCGAAGAATCCCCCGGTTTTCCAATGATGTCCTAAGAATAAACAAAGAGAAGAGAATTGGCACGTGGAATGTGCAGAGCATGTACCAGGCTGGGAAGGCGGCAAATATAGTGAAAGAGGTGAAACGGCTACAAATCGACATACTGGGGTGCAGTGAGACACGATGGCCGGACTCGGGACACTGCACTATAGATGAACACCATATATATTTCTCCGGAGACCATACTACCAGAAATAGAAACGGAGTAGCAATAATCCTGAACAAGCAAACCAACGAAGCTGTAAAAGGATTTATCCCCATCTCGAGCAGAGTTGCAGTGATAAAAATCAAATCAAAACCATTCGATTTGAATATCATACAGTCATCATACGCACCTACGACCGAGAGCAGTGAACAAAAGATGGAAGAATTCTACGAACAGCTTAGAACTGCCCTCAAACATACGAGGAGAGAAGAAGTTAATATGATGTTGCGAGACATGAAAGGAAAGGTTGAGGATGTGGTAGGCGAATTCGGGCTGGGGGTGAGAAATGAGTGGGGAGAACGCTTAATAGAATTCTGCGAGGAAATGAACTTTACTATTATGAACACCTTTTTCAAACTGCCCTCGAGAAGACTGTACACCTGGAAATCCCCAGCGGATAGCAGCCACAGAATCATAAGAAACCAAATTGACTTTATAATGATAAACCGAAGATATCGCAACACAGTTGTATCCTGTAAAACCTACCCAGGCGCAGACATACAATCTGTTGTTGGCACGCACTAAACTCCGATTAAAGAAAATCGTCAAAAAAAGGCACTCAAGACGCATTAACGTACGGAAACTCCAACAAGAAAACATACTACAGCGAACCAGAGATAAAATTAACTAACTAGGCAATATCTCACAAACAAGCAATCACGGAACAGAAATAGAAGACCTTTGGAATAGAATAAAAACATCCATAGTCTCCGTCACGGAAGAAGAGCTGAGGCAGGATAAACAGGCGAAGAGACAGGAATGTATGACGGATGCTATACTGGAATATAGAAACAGGGATACGGAAAAATACCGAGAAGTGCATCGGAGAGTTCTGAGAAAGATCAAAGAGACCAAGGAACAGTGGCTGCAAGAAAAATGTGCTGAAATTGAGATACTGCAGGCAAAACACGATAGTTTTAACCTCCACAAGAAAATAAAAGAAGCAGCAGGACGATTCCAAATACGGAATACAGGAGTTCTCCTCGACTCAGACAACAACACCATCACCGAAGTCGACAAAAAACTAGCAAGATGGAAAGAATATATGCAGAAACTCTTTGGAGAGGAAAACGTAGACAATGTGGCTGCAACGGTTAACACTGAAGGACCTACCATCACACAAGAAGAAGTGGAAGCAGCTATCAAAAGGTTAAAAAACAACAAAAGCCCTGGACCAGATCAAATACATGGAGAAGTCCTGAAGCTACTGGACTCCGAACAAATAAAACTGATAACCACCTTTTTTAACAAAATCTATATAGATGGCCAACTGCCAAAAGACTGGCTGATGTCAACATTTATCCCGCTACCCAAGAAAGCGAACGCAACTAAATGCTCAGAGTACAGAATTATAAGCCTGATGAGTCATGCTTTAAAGGCCTTCCTCAATATAATACAAGCACGAATTTACAAACGACTCGACGAGAACATAAGTGCTAATCAGTTTGGCTTCAGGAAAGGACTTGGCACTAGAGAAGCCTTGTTCGCCATACAAGTGCTGATCCAATGAGCACGGGACGTCAATACAGACGTTTTTACTTGTTTCATAGACTTCGAGAGGGCTTTCGACAGGGTTCGGCACGATAAGCTCATCGCAATGCTACGAGAATCAGGAATGGACAACAGAAACACGGAGATCCTAGCAAAACTATACTTACAACAAAAGGCTATGATTCGAGTAGAAAACACAACGTCAGCAGAATTTAGCGTTGGAAGGGGAGTGCGCCAGGGCTGCATACTGTCGCCTCTCCTGTTTAACGTGTATTCAGAACATCTATTCAAGGAAGCATTGGATGATACAGCGGACGGACTTGTAGTAAATGGTCGAATTATAAACAACTTGAGATATGCGGATGATACCGTTCTTGTGGCCGACACTGTCGAGGGGCTTCAGAGATTTGTGGAGCGGGTGGCGACTGCATGCGAAGGATACGGTATGAAGATAAACTGTAAAAAAACACAAATATTAATTATCAGTAAAAACGATATTGGAAACCTACAGTTTACTGCAAACAACGAAGCCATCAAAACAGCAGAGACAGTTACATACCTGGGCTGTACTTTGAACAAAGATTGGGACCACTCTCGAGAAATAAAGTGCCGAATCGAAAAAGCAAGAAGCACATTTAACAAAATGAGAAACATACTCTGTAACCTATCCCTCAGCGTCCGCACTAGAATAAGGGTCCTGAACTGTTATGTTCTCTCGGTCCTCCTTTATGGGACAGAAGCATGGACCCTTACCGATGCCTCGTGCAAACGTATAGATGCCTTCGAGATGTGGTGCTACCGCCGCATCCTCAGAATTTCGTGGGTACATCATGTGACAAATAAAACGGTCATTGAGCGCATCGGAGGAGAAATGGAATTCCCAGAAAACATCAAACGCAGAAAACTGGAATACTTTGGACACATTATGCGCAATGAGAAATACCACCTACTCCAACTCATCTTACAGGCGAAAATAGAGGGTCGACGATCGGCAGGACGCAGACGAATATCGTGGCTGCGGAACCTATGTGCATGGACTGGAATGACATCAACAGCCCTATTCAGATCCGCAGTAAACAAAGTAATATGGACCAACGTGATAGCCAACGTCCACAGAAGACCGGCACTTTAAGAAGAAGATAAATTAAGAACTGAAAATGAACCAATACAAATAAACAATGTCTGAAAATAACCTTTATCAGCATTTAATTATTTAATTGATCTCGCGAAATCTACGATATTTCAGGCTTCTTACTTTTTATTTTATATTTTACTTTTAATTCATTTATTTTATTGAAGTTAATGTGCCTAAGCAGCTTTTGTGTATAAATAAACTTGCCAAGGCGAACAAGCCGAAGAAAATTTTTCAAAATTATATTTGTTTATTTTGTATAATAAAAGTCCTTTATTATTATTAAAGACAGAAAAATAATTAAACTGCCAATATTCAAATTTTGTTTATCATATCTTCATCATATCTTTTTGAACATTTTCTTGTTTTTATCCAAATCCAGAGAAGGCATTAATTTAGTACTCCATTCATTTTTAAGGGAAGTCACAAAATTTCGTTCGTTACCCGCAAATACGCCGCAAATACGGTCGAAATGAATCCTTTTCAGTATATTGTGCGCCTAAAACAACGGCCTTGAAATACGCAAAAAATGCTACGTTGCCATTTTACTACCTCGTAGGAAGCCATAAAGTACTACAACTAAACATACTGTGAAGTCCTGACGTATGGTTTACCGCGGAGATTCAAAGGGAAGTCAATACATGCGACAGACATACCAAGATTACATTGCGAATTGCGCCAACGATCCACGCCTGAACTAAAATTGATAATGTACGGATAAATGGTCGACCTTGGGGCTTCATTAGAAAATTTTGCAGGAACGTTGCTAAGGCCCTCAAGGTCATACATAGGAAACGTTGTGACTTCCGAAATCGGAAGTCTCCACGTTGTAGATGAAGTCACATCGTTAATTGAGTATGTATTTTGGAAGTTGTAGAGTACGTTTCTCAAAATATATATATTTATATATATATATATATATATATATATATATATATATATATATATATATATATATATATATATATATATATATATATATATATATATATATATATACATACATATTAAACGACTTTATCAAGCCCAAAATCGCATATCTCGCATCTATTGCGAAGCCGGACAAATTTTTGCGTGGCCTAAAACGGGCGTCGTAAATTTTCGTGTGTATAACTAAAAATACCAAGATATAGTGACATCTATTAAAATAGCAACTAGGCTATGGGATTGAATTTAGTGTTGTCTACACAATGCAGAAACCTGTTTGCCTGAATGCTCAACCCGAAGCCATATATTTAAAGTTATTTAAACAAGGCATGGGCTTCCTAATGGTGTTACACATCTCAAAATATACACGTGTAGTTCACAGAGATCGCCACCAGGTGGTGCTTCCAAATATACACGTGTATATTTGGATCGCCCGATGTATATAAATGTCCTCGCTTCTGCGAAGCCAGGAAAAACGGCAACATTGCCAATTTCTTTGGGTTGAATCAAACGTGATGTTATAATTTCGATGAAATCAAAAATTATTCGTCGTCTTTAGATAAAATCAAAAAATATGATCAATCTTTATTTTTTAGTGGCATTGAAAAAAAAAACATTAATAAATCATTTTGCATATTAGTCTCATCATCATTAACTTTTGATATACTAATTTTGGCCAAAGAAGAAATTGTTTACTCACTGACATTCAGATTGGATTGCAGCAATTAACGTAAAATTAATGAAAATCAAATTCGTTGAATACAGGTTTATTTATCTTAAGGTGAAAGACAATTTTTGTTTCAATTGTTGATCACTTTGTATCTAAAAGTATTATAAACCAAAGTTTTTATCTTTACCCAGTCAGTAATTGTTATATTATTCCGATATTTAGCAACATACTCTTCGCACTCGTGTTTCTTGGGAGTTATTTTTTCTTCTAAATGACTTTTAAAATAGTTCAATACTAACTTTTTCTCTTTGCTGTTCCATTTAGCGCGACCTTTATTTTGAGATGATTTTTCCGGTACGTGTAAAACGTCTTCTGCACAATTAGTTTTTTCGGTTTCGTGATTACTTTGTTGTATGTCTTCTGAAGACATAATAAATGTTGGTACGTTATATATTTGTTCAGATGATTGGGGTTTCTGATTTATTTGTGTAATTGATGATTCAGTATGTTTTTTAGTTGGTGCGTCATCGTCACTAGATTCTAAAATAGAAGCTTCTTCTTCAATTTCAATTTCACTTAAGCATTTTCCTTTAAACACTTTTCCTTTCCCTTTTTCTAGCAAAAGGAGAACTTTTGCGACTTTAGCAGTCTGAAAAATGTCTTGAGGCAACCTTAAATTAAAAAAAATATATATTGAACTGATGTGGCTTTTACTTGATGAATATCTATTAAACACGATTAAATTAGAACAAAAAATGTTGAGATTTTCACAGTTAATTATTACCTTAAGACAGCTGTAACGACAACACCGTTCCTTTTTCAAATACAAAATATGACGATACTCTGACAACTATATAAACAATAAATTAGTAATAAATTCTTAATTACCGGTGTGTATGACTGGATTTAAGTGAATTTCATACGTTCGTTAATCCGTTTCTTAAATGTTCTACCTGTTTATCCGATATAACATGATCCACATATCAACTTGTAGACTCCGGACTTTAGAGTTTTCCGTGATTTCGTATGAACCCTCTTTGATACATAAGATTATAACAAAAAACAGTTTCAAATAACTCGGAACTCTATCTATCTCTTATTAAATGCCGAACCCAAAACAATAAAATAAAATTAAAATATATATATATATATATATATATATATATATATATATATATATATATATATATATATATATATATATATATATATATATATATATATATATATATATATATATATATATATATATATATATATATATATATATATATATATATATATCGGACAAATAGGTAGAACATTTACGAAACGAATTAACGAACATAAAAGAGCGTATAAAAAAGTTCCGATTCTAACTATGCCATTCATTTAAATTTAAACAAAAAGTAAAAAACTAAATTTCATGGAAGCTATGGAGATTAATAAAATGCGATATTCGAATTTATTACTTAATGACCAAATGGATTTAAATGCGTGTCCGTTGTTAAATTTTAAATTTATAACCCTACACCGGTAATTAAGAATCTATTACTATCTGATTATATATATATAGGTGTCAGAATGTTGTTATATTTGTATTTGATGCACGCGACACGGTGTCAACAGCTGTCATAAAGCAATACATTGTCTGAAAGTTTTTTGTTCTAATTTAATTGTGACAAAAAAAATGCAGACACAGAATTAGGCATAGAATAGAAAGAAGTTGGTTTAAAGTAAATAATTATGTTTGCATTTGATTATATTTTAGTTAAAAAAGTTATTTTTAAAATTAAGTTGCTATAAAATCTCAATTACTTTGAGAATAAAAAAATGTATGGACATCAATAATCACTCACTGAGAGAGATTGAATGAAACAATCAACCTATGTTCAATATGATCACGATTTTAACAACCACTAAAAAGTTTTATTAAATAACTCACCTATAAAACTGAGCATGAGTTTTTCGCGTGTGTCCCATAAAGGTTGCTACTTGCTCTATTTGATGCAGCTGCATTGTCATTAATTGCAAAGTCGTAGCAATATGTTTTCTAAATCGCGTGGAGGTGAGAAGTTGAGGGTGTTTAGCTCCACATTTTATAGCTAAGCGTCTAATGACATTTGCTCCAGAAATCCATTTTTTAGAACCAGGAACTGCGAATATATATGGGTTTGATTTTGGAATAAAATCGGTCATATCCCTATTTTTTAAAAGGCAGGATATATATTTTTGTGTTCGTTTTGAGAAAAGGATAGGAACAGGTCTCGATCCTTTACCTCCTGTTACCACTCTTTTAAATTGTTTGGATATAATTTTTTCCACGGTTGTTAAGGATTCGGTAAATGCTTCCTGATCTAAGTGGTTATCATCCTTCATATACGTTTCTACTTCTCAATAGATGCGAAATATGCGATTTTGGGCTTGATAAAGTCGTTTAATATGTGTATATATATATATATATATATATATATATATATATATATATATATATATATATATATATATATATATATATATATATATATATATATATATATATATATATATATATATATATATATATATATATATATATATATATATATATATATATATATATATATATATATATACAGCAAATGATTTTGACATCCAGTTTCTTGTAAGTGGAAGGATGCTACGAATGCCCGACGCACTAATGCAAAACCCTGGATATTTTGTAATTATTGATTTCCAGCTTAAGTTAATTTTCAATAGATTTGTACCAAAAACGTTAAAAGTTGCTAAACAGATATACCTAAAAACCCCTAAAATGAAAAGTAATTTATGGTGCGAAAGACTAAAATAATTTCGCCAATTGACTGCCATTTACTGCGGTTTTCCCGAGGACTTGTGGTGATTTATGGTGATGTGCCCAGGATTTAAAAAAGATATTTATTATATAACTTTTGGGTTCACATAACATATAGAATCAGTGAGAAATGAATTGAACATTTCCCCTTCTTAAGATATAATACACGTAGGAAGAAACAATCTAAAGAAAATAAATTTATAGAAAACTAACTTTATTAGCAAATTAAAAAAAAACTAACTACTGCTCCTAACATAATCAAGCCGCCAAGGAATACTCCCATTTCCATTAAAGTATGTTTTCAAATACTCTCGGAAGCTAAATGCCTCATTGGTAAAATTTCTATTACCGAATCGTAAATTGATAGTGCCTAATGCACAATCTCGTGGAATTTCTTTCCTCCAGAGACCAGGGGTAATGATTCCATCCACCTCTCTGTCAACAAATTCATGGCCGCAATAAATTAGTGTGTCACTTTCTTGTAGCTTAATAAAATTATGTAGACAGGCAGTTGCCTTTACTATAGCATCAACAGTTTCAGGATCTGCATTAATCACACGGTGATATATTCTAAATCTAGCAGTTAAGATACCCAGCGTGTTTTCAATTATTCTTATTCCTCTAGACAATCTGTAACATATGATATTTAGAACAGTTTCTCAAAACTCTACAATTCTCAATGAAATTCAGTAAAACACACAAAAGTTAATTGAGAACTACTAACCTATAATTAAACACCAACTGGTCTTCTGGCATCTTGAGTTTTCTCTTTTTACTATATGGCCTCATTAAATGAACTTGCAAGGGAAAAGCTTCATTGCCAACAAAGAAAAATGGGACATCATCATTTGCATTTGGGAGTTTTTGCAGATTAGGTATATTCAAAGTTCCATTTTGAAGAAGTTGACCAAATTCAGACTTTTTTAGCACCCCACCATCACACTGTGACTTATAAGCACCAACATTTATGTGTGTAAGAAAATATTTTGAATCGCAAACAGCTAAAAGCACAATAGCAAAATTATTTTTATAATGCAAGTATTGACTTCCAGTGTGGGATGGTGCTTTTATATGTACATTCTTTCCATCAATGCCCCCCAAGCAGTTGGGCAAATGCCACAAATTATTGAAATCTTCTGCTATTGATAGCCACTCTTGTGTAATAGGTAATTTTAAAACCCTTGGTGAGAGTACTTGCCATAAAATATTACAGGTTTCAAAAATTATTTTACAAATTGTTGACGGTGCAATTTTGAAAGTATATCCTAAACTAGGGTAGCTATCTCCAGTCACAAGAAACCTTAATGTTACCATCAACCTGGTAGCTGGGGCTATTGCTTCCCTCTGTGAGTGTTTTACTAAATAAGACCCACAAAGAGATAACAAATATTCAAAAGTAGAGGCAGTCATCCTAGAAAAATTAAAAAACAATTCTGTATTGCTTAACCCCAATTCCTTAACTAAATTATCAAAAAGCACGTGTGGTTTTCGCTTCAAATATATATCTCGCACCCACATTCTCCTTTTATTTCGCGTTTCATTGTATCTATATTTTCTAGATAAAACATATGCCACAACTGAAGCACCCCCGAAAACAGTAATCTTTTTACTATTATCGTCCATTTTTTGTAAATAATATTGGTCTTACAAATATCACAGAACACAAATACTAAATTGATTATAATCTTATCATGGACTAACACAAATGATTCGTATTATAAAAAGATATTTTTCTATTTACCTGCAACATAGTCGCATATACCGCTACTATTGCAATACTTCTAGACTAAAAATGCTCGATTTCTTTATTAATGTCTTACTATTAATTGTGTCCATTTTGAACCACATTTCGCAAGACCGAAATTGGGTAAGTAGTTGCAGCTGCTTGCCTAGCTGAGAAAAGAAGTTTCACATCTATTTCCGACTGTATATAAATTGCTTGTCAAAATACGTGGCTGAAAGGTTTAAGAATTTTTTTGTTGGGCGTCAGTGATCTGTAAATAAATATACACAAGTATCCTATGTTTTAAATTGTATCAATATCAATATGGGACTTTGTAAATGCCCTAAACGTCGTGTAACGAACCAGTTCTGCTTTGAACACAGAGTGTGCGTTTGTGAAAATTGTATGGTAACAAATCATCCAACTGTAAGTACATAATACTCAGAAGAACTCAAAAAATATCGAATGTGTATTGTTATAGTGTGTGGTACAATCCTACCTCCAGTGGTTGCAAGATAGTGACTACAATTCAATTTGCGAACTGTGTAGTAAACAACTTAATGTGGAAGACTGTATAAGATTAACCTGTTATCGTAACCAGCCATCTAGATTGGTACATTTTTGAAGCATTCATATTACATATTTTTAGATGTATTCCACTGGTCTTGTTTGGATCATTACTCAAGACAGTTGCCTGCTACAACAGCACCAAGAGGTTATACATGTCCTTCATGTAAAAGCCCATTGTTTCCACCCCCAAACCTAGTAAGCCCTGTTGCAGATGTACTGAAGGAAAAGCTGGCAGGAGTAAATTGGGCTAGAGCTGGTTTAGGACTGCCCCTGGTAAGAAAGCAAAACCACAATCAAGGACAATTAATGCACAAAACACACATTTAGTTATCAGAAGACAGAGAAATAAAAACCAATATCAGCCATATTAACTCATCACTCTCACCAAGTTCAAGAATAGCAACTAGTCCATCACATTCAATAGTTAATGTAGATGAACATGGACCATTTAATAGGACAGAAAACTATCACAACTCTTCTAGCCGGAAATCTTTTCGTGATATCCGGGAAGCAAAATCTATGGGCTTTGATCATGATGATGATAAATATAAAAGAAGGCCAATTTTAGAACTCATTAGTACTTGGTGGAAGTAAGTACCAACAAGATGTGTATATATATATATATATATATATATATATATATATATATATATATATATATATATATATATATATATATATATATATATATATATATATATATATATATATATATATATATATATATATATATATATATATATATATATATATATATATATATATATATATATATATGTATAATTATATATATATATATATATATATATATATATATATATATATATATATATATATATATATATATGTATAATTATATATATATATATATATATATATATATATATATATATATATATATATATATATATATATATATATATATAATTTTTTTTAATATTTTTAGGATAACATTTGGTGCTCCATTAAGATCAAGAGCGGGAAGGTCAATATATAGACGGTACTGTTTGTTGGGAACTATAATAGTAATAGGAGTAATTTTGTTTTTGTATATGATGTCAAAACTTGGAAGGTACTCCACTGAAAATGATCCCAATTTAGATGTAAACCAAAATTCATTTATTGCAGTCAAGGATAGCTAAAATATGTTAATTTTAAGTTATAAATAGTGTATAGGTAAGTGTAATGTTATTTAATTTTTTGCTGTATCACTACATAAATTAAAAAGTTTCCTTTAGTGGAAGAAAAGCAGCTAGCATACCTAAAAAACAGTTTTTAGACTTTCTGTATCTAATAATAATGACATTAACATTGCTAGTTTTTTTTAATAAAGGATGTGGTAACAGTACTATTTTTTTGGATCCGGCTGCAAACTTATAACACACATCTGCCAGGGTTTAACCAAAATATTTTTTCATAAGCAAATAGAAAAATAACTTGAAATAGTGTTAATACACTTTTTGAGTTGCCCATCTGAACAAATGATACTGATGAAATAAAATGTCTAGAAATCTGCCGCCAACATAAGTAAATAATTAAGGTGATACTAGTCACTATGCTGTCTATTAGATTATTTCACACACCAGATAGTGTAAAAGCCATGTAGTTACTATCCCGACCCATGCTGATAATTTTTGAGGCTACCATGAAAACAAAACCATTTCAACCAAGAAGATCTAAGAGTTCAAACAAACCAGTAAGATCTTGCGACGTTCCACAATGAACACGGCCGATGGCGAGTTCATTAATAAAAAGGTTTTCCCTTTGGATATGGCATTTTTTCTGCAGAATTTTGTCAAAATATGGCCCGATTCCAAATTTTCAGGATAAAAACCAGTTAAGTTTGTGAAGATCGCTGTTTAGAAAGAAAAAGGCGCCAAGTGCAGATTAGTGTTAGATACATTCGCGAAAAATCATTTCCTTTTTTACAAAAATGTCATAGCCACTCTTGCATTCTAGATATATTGTTCGTAATTAACTTCAAACATAAATCACTTCCCTGAGGTATAGAAGAAATATATCAGAATGTAAACACATCATGGAATTTTTAAACTGAGTAATGACAATTTAGCGCATTCTACCTAAATAAATTAATATCTCTCAAAAGTACTCTTGTTTTTAGTTATAGAGATCGCGAACATTTTCCACAAGCAAAGTAGCACGTTTAGGTTACTAGGTACAAAATTTCAATTCTACAACTGACAAGGATTAATTTTTACCGGTAACATATGACACTGACAGATTAGAATAATTTTAAAATCGAAATTACCTTTTTTTTCCAAAATTGAGTTTAAAATGTTTGATAGTGTAAAAATGGAATAGAGCGAGAAACGACTCGAAGACTCAAAAAAAAACAAGCAAAAGTACTATACCCTGTGAAATTACGTTTGAAATGCCAAGTTTGTAAGCCATTTCATATTTTAATGTTGGGTTTGTGGTGGAAGTAACATTTTATTTTTTAAATCAAGATATCGCAGTTCACACGCTACAGAAACTTGCACAGCTAGTCCAAAGTGTTCCCATGACAGAGAAAAATTTCCCTATAAAGAATTTCCCCCTCCTGCTCCACCAGGAGGCGAAAATGCGTGGGATCTGCAATTTTGTAGATGGTGGGGATGGAATTGGGTACGCAAGAAGAAAAGTGGAACCTCACTGGAGAATACTGATCAAACAACTAATAATGAAGCAGAAACCAGCGATAGACGTTTCCAAAAAAGCAGTTTATTTCAATCGCAATTCCAATCCAAACACAAAAGGTTAATAAGGTGCACAATAGAATAGGAAGGGACGTCAAAAGCTGTATTACTATAAAAATAACTTTACCAAAAAAAAGAACGGCAGTGAAACCCGCACCTTTCTATTTGCAATTAATAACCAAGATACGCCACTGTAAAAATGCCCTGTCTCAGCGTATTACCCCAAGAGACCTCAGCAAAATTTAGTTATGTTTTATAGCTCAACTTTTTTATTTTCAGTATTTTTCAGTTCAGTTTTCAGTTTCTTTAAATTGAATGAAAAAAAAAATTCAGTTTAGAAACAAATTTTGGTCAACAATTTTTTAAAACATCGCCATTAGAAGATTATTGTGGGAATAACACTGGAGTTTAATGTCTTTGACAATTGCTAGTTTACATCTTAAGGCCGCCCAATGGTTTTTACTAGTGCGGTAATTTGAAATACAAATTTATGCAAAACAACACACTATTAATCGGATCAGAAGATTGAAAGTAATTTGCTAACTTGCTATACATGATTTCGGAATCCTAACTAAATTCTTTACATAGAACTAATATTATAGCAGCTCCAAATCATAGATATTAACAATTTAACTATGTATATTTAAAATACCATAGGCTAATTTCTCGAAAACGCAACGGCGCAACAATGTACGTACACTTCTGCGAAATATTCCTTTAGGCAGAAAAAATCTATACCACGCGTACCACCTTTACCAATTGGCCAAGAACATGATAGGAACAACAACTGTCGATGCCACCAACATAGGAATCAACTGTCTGGCCGTGTAACACCGCTCCCGACAAAGCGTGAATTGAAAGAATTATGCAAATGTCTCGTGTTCAAAAAACCATCCGGAATTCTACCTTCACCCGATATGCAACATTTATACAATACACCGTCCAACAGCGTGCTTGCTATAAGAAAGCGCACTTATACCATGGATGACCAACAAATAAAATCGTCTGTGGACAAACAACTTTACATTGATCATAAAAAAAGAAAGGTAAATAATATTTAATAAAAAATAACTACTGTATACATTGAAGAAATTTATATTTATTGCAAAACGGTAATAGATGCACAAAAGATATATGAAATAGTATACAGGGTGAGTCAAGAGTTATCTTGTTGGTTTCAAAAAGTTATGTGAAAATGGTTAATAAAAAAGTTAAATAAAATCAAGTAAATAAAATAAAAATTAAATTTTGTTTTGAATATTTTAATTTGTTTTAAAAAAATAGTTTTTGTCACACCTGCAAAAAATTACGATCGCATCATTACGTTTGAAGCTTGATCACTCATATTTGATATTAGCGTTTGGATATATTATGTTTTCTAAAAAATCTTACAAAAACTTACTTACAACTTTTATTAATTTTTAATACTTTGCGATTTATTTTACCTTTATTATATTTATTTCTGTCTCAGACTATTGCTATAATATTAGTTGAATATGAAAAACGGAAAGTGGTAGGTAAATCGAAATACGAAAATGAATTCAAAATTTTGCTTGCAAGTTCAAAATAATCCCCAGGTCAGTAGCCGTCAAGTAGCTAGCTTATGTGATACATCCCAATGTACCGTTAATCGCATAGAGATTAAGAGGCCGCTCCAAATATATATAATTATATAATTAGTAATATTATAGATAAAAGATTCAAGATATTCTTACAGATGGATCATATCGCCAACTTAAAAAAGATCCTGTCACCCTTCATGACTCTAAAATTCACAATCCATTATTACCCCTTTGACCTATTGTTAGCACCATCAGTTCTCCAATATTCTCTAGCAAAATTTCTAGCTTTGCAGAGAAAACTGATAGTTTCGTACTTAGTTCCTTTCACTTCATTGAACAATTAAAAAGCATTACACTAGGTACACAATATATTCTGGTTAATTTCGACTTAGAATCCATTTTTACTAAAACTCTCAACATTTCAGATACATTAAAATCCGGGAGCCTAGGACCAAACCTTCTCATCTTAATTGAAAAATGCTTGTCTGGAACATATTTTTCTTATAACGGTCAAATTTTTGAACAAATGTCGGGAACAGCTTTCCATTATTATCGGTCATCGCGAATATATTTATGGAAGGCTTTGAAACGAAAGCTCTCGACACCTTCAATCTAAAACCAAAATTATGGGAACGCTACGTCGATAATACTTTTCTTATTTCGCATCATGGTCAAGAAACCCTAGTAGATTTTCTTAGACATTTAAACTCTATATACCCTAACATACATTTTACAATTGAATCAGAAACAAATAATAACCTCCCATTCTGAGATTTTCTTATCAATAGAAAAGCAGACCTAACATTGTCACATCACCATCCGTCCCAAAAATCATCGGTATCAACCCTGTTGTTTACAGAGTTGTAAAACAGCCCGAGTCACTGAACCCAGAATTAATTTCCACATTAAAGATATTAAGCGTTCCGCCACAAAATACACTTGACCACAACGATCCAATAGCAATAAGGCCAAAAGCAATCTCACACTGTTGTCCTTTCTTACATTCAAAACATCACTTGCCACATATCTAAAATTCTAAAGAAATATAAAGTGAAACCCAGATTTACCACTTGTCCAGAAATCTCTCAACATCTTCGATCCGTCAAAGTCAAAATTGAATTTAAGATGCCAGGAGTTCACAGCATTCCATGCATATGTGGCAAAAATACATTGTTGAGACCGGACGCAAAATATCAACTAGGCTCAAAGAACACGAAAGAGCCTTAAAACTAAGACAAATAAACTCTTCAGAAGTTGCCGAACACAATCACGAGACCGAACATCAAATGTTATTTGACAAAACTAAAATTCTTCCATGTAATCAATTCTTCTACCAACGAAAAATCGGAGAGTCTATAGAAATCTATAAGCAACCTAACAATCTTAACCGCGACTCAGGTCTTTACATGTCACCAATATGGGAATCAGTCATCCGAGACGGAGTTTATGCCTCTGATTTACCTCCGTCCCCCTCAAACAATATATAAGAAGGTACAGAGTAAAATGCGAGTCCGTTTCAGTTAAGCTCTGAAGAAGCCAACATGGTGATTGGCGAAACATCAGCGAGTTTGTTTCAACAAAAACAAAAAAACTAAAAAAAGTTGAAGAATTTCAAAACGAATTCAAAACAAAATTTCATTTTGTACGTCACGCTTTTTTTAAATATTTTCTCATAACTTTTGAAACCAATGAGATAATGAACCTTACTCTATCGCTGACTTGTACAGAGGATTCAATTTTAACAACTGTTCATGTTAAAGCAAATACAATTCAATAGAGGAATCTCGCCTAGACAGTAATAACCATAAATAAATTAGACAATTTGTATTTTACAGATGGTTTTAACATTAACTTTACCTTTAATTTAAAGACAGCCTAAAAAACTTTATTTGAATATCAATTGAAACTAAATTCATTAAAATTTCATTTTATTACAATTACCTACCTACACAGCAAGAATTTTGAAAGTGCAAATTAAAAAATTTGAGTTTTAGATGCGTTCATGGAATAAAAATGGTCATACCAGCTCAAGTGAGGAGGTTATTGCCGGGCCGACCTCAATTTACCGTCCACACTCCAGTACCGAAGACAGCGTTGAATACTTGACCGTAAAGCTCCAACAGATCAAGTCGAACATATGTTGTCCTTGTCGCGAATATTCCTCAAAAAGGGAACAGGAACCGGTAAAACACACCACCGAAATGCAAACATTACGAGAAGCACAAGAAGATAAAGCAATACAGACAATTAATAGTGAGCAACATAATACCGTAGAAAAGGTTTTGAAATATAATGGGAAAAAGAAAAAAACAATTTGTATAATGCTGTGCTGTTGTGGAAGTTGTTTACAAGCTCAAGGCGACAACAAAATAAAGTCCAACAAATCAAAAGAAGATGCATTCATTACGGATGTTAGAAAAACATCTTGCGAAATTGGCAAGGGATGCACAAATCATATGTGGACAAAAAAATGTGTATCGGATGAAGCAACAACTCCATTTTATAACAAAGATTACTATGAAAGTCCTCTTACTGGAAAAACTTACAGCCTGGGGCCAGTAATCTTGAACAACAATGAAGAGCTTAAACTGCCAGAACTAGTTGATGTTAACGAAGATTTGGAGTGTTTAAAAAAACTAAAATCAGTTGCAAAATCTGAAGAGGAACATCGTGTGATGTTAGACGCTGTATGCGATGCTATACTTTCAGAACACTCACAAGCAAAATACAACCCGTATAAATTATTCAATGAATTAATATGCGAAGACAGTCAGACGATTCTAAAACAAGACCTAAAAAATGATGAACACAGTGATTTTAAGAAAAAAAAAATAAATTTGATTTTAAATGGGTCCCCACGACTTAGAAAACCATCTTATGGGATACCAACACTTAGAGAGCTTAGCGATGAGAACAATAACAGAGAAAATAAGGAGAATAAAATTCAATTCCCAGAGTTTCAATTCAAAGTTACAGATCAAAATTCAATCTATGAAAAACATGATTTTGGATCAACTAGTCCGGTCTATACCACGCCAATGCATGGAGCGTCGACCAGTTTTGCATATCAAGGGCCCGATCAAACCGAAGTAAAAATAAAAAAACAAACTCCTTCCAAATATCGCGTCCCAAGGTGGAGCATAACCTGTCCAAAAATTGAAAATGAAATTGGAAAACATAATACCACGGGCGACCAAGATATTGCTGTTCAACGTATTGACCACAGTGCATTAGAAGTGACAATAAAAAAATTATATAAAATGTCCTCAAATTCGTTTGAACTAGATTCGAACGTTAACGACACTCATGAGCGAAAAAATTATAGTATATTTTCGGATATGAACACGCCTTTGCAACTTGGAAACAAAGATGATGAAGACAGTTCAATGATTAATAAAGAGTTTCTAACACAACAAAATAAGAAGTCAGGATGTAATGCCCAGAAATCTAATACGAGAACCAAATCCGCAAATACATTGGCAGGAATCTCAAGACATTATACAGGATCATCCTTGATTCCAGTGCGAAAAAAAAGTAGTATGATAACGAATAAAAAATCTATATTGAAATGGTCTTAGTGTATGAATTCGAACCAAATGAACAAATAAATGTGAAAACGTTAGCGAAAACAGATTTTATTTATATAAAAGAAAACAAATAACTGTATTTATCCATACAACTAAGTACAAACTTGAGCAATAACTTTTTACACAAATTCCCTTTTACTTTTTATGTGACAAGTATGAACTATTAACTCTTCAGAACTTAAAAGTCGGGCTTTAAGACAATTTAAAACTTTGTACAAGCTATATAATAATACACTTAATACAATCAGGTTTATGTTATTAACAACGAAATTAAATTTAATCATAAAATCGCGAGTAAACTGATAAATATATCACTCTGTGGCAATTTGACCTAAGACAATATAAAAAAAAGCCATTTTTGGGCACTTTTAATGTGTTAATTAGTTACTTGTAAGCACGCAAACTTGAATGTATTTCTTACGATATACACCTCATCCATTTGAGTCTCGAATAAAAGGTTATAGAATATAAGTTACCTCTCTTTAGATCTAATTTCGGTCTTAGTTCAAAGAACGCCTCAATCTCAAATACGTTCTTAACAGTGCAATGGATGTTAAATGTTATCGATGACCCAAAAAACATCAGGCGGCTCAGATATCTTTAAACGGCCGAATCTAATGGGAGGTTTTAAAAAACTTGAGCTTTTTACATTTCAAATATAATTTTCTAAGTGTTGCGCTCTGAATTTAATTCTTTTACTCTACAAATGTTTAAATCTTGTTTGGCAAATGACAAACAAAAGTAAATTTGGACTATTGTATATAATAGTATGAATTAATTGAAAGGAAAACTTTCACAAAGAAACGTAAAAGGAACAGTTGAGAAATATTGTTTTAATATTTGTCCAATATTTTCATGATATGGCAACTGCCTAAATTTACTAAAAAATATATCATCCAACACATACATACTCATATATTTGAAAATGGATAATCGTGTACATTATTACATTTTGAGATTCTGAGTGAAATTTCAAACAGATTTTATGTATAATGTCCTATACCTATACCTATGTGTGCCTGTTTTGAACTATTTACCCTTAATTTTTTTCTTGCAAAATTGTACATTTTGTAATTTCTAAAAATTAGATCCTCATATTTGGCAAAATGTTAAAAGAGGCTAAAGCTCATGTTTTTGTTATTGGTGCTGTCTACTTGTATACAAGTTACCCAAAATTAGACCACAAACATTCACATTTTCAAAGTAGCAATACTCGGGTTTTTCAAATGGGACATCCTGTAACTTTAAGTGTTATCAAGTCTGGAACTTATTTCTCTATCAAACTACAATAGGGTCACCTATACCTATTCCAAATAATATTAGAAATAATTAGGTTTTTTGATAAGTATCGTATTTGTTCGTCTGAACATTATTCTTTCACGTACTTGGCTATGCGAAAAAATATTATTTCTATACTAATTAATAGTTAGTTGTGATGTTTGACAAGAGAACATAATAATTGTTTTAACCATAACCAAGTACGTGAAGGTAAAATGTTCAACAGAACAAATACGATACTCTCAAAAAACATTTTTAATATGTTTCGGAATAGATACAGGTAACTCTAATGCAGTTTAATAGAGAAATAAGTACTGGACTTAGCAGAAGTAAGGTAAAATTTTTCGCAGATTTAAAAAAGGAAAGTGAACTAGAATAGTAATTAATTATGCAGTTAGGATTTAGGGGCCGTGCCGACTGATGCGGCGTTTCCCAGATTTATCCTTAGTGGGGGAGGCAACCAACCTCCCCTAGGCCTAACTTATAATACATTTAATATCGAACACCATAAATATAGAGATACAGGACCTTTTTGATTATATTAGAAAGTATGTACCCCAGTAAAAACAGTGTTAACTTACAACCAATAAAAATAGGTAGGGAACTTAAAAAACAACGAGGGTATGTGAGCCCAGTTGCACAATGCAAAAATTGTTTTCGCTATGGTCATTTTGACACAACGTGCCGAAACAAAAAAATACGTGCAAGATGCCAAGATGAACACAAAGAGTGCGATTGCACAGCTAACGTGCCCAGAGGTACGTTCTGCGAGCAACATCTAACCACTGATAGGACATTCACATAGATCCAAAGGCGAAATGCCATCAAGGAAGTTATGGCTTTAAAAAACTTACCCTACTTTGAAGCAAGGAAAAGATGCGCCCAAACACTCAAGGAATAAATATAGTGCACATAATACTAGATTTATAAGAAGTAGCGAAGAGTTTCCAGCAATTAGATTTAATTCAAATGGACACAAAAATCAGGTTGAACGACGACAGTCCGGCAATAAAAGTCCAACACAGAAATCTTCGTACAGTTATATCATAAAACCGCCTAAACGCAAGCCAACATTGTCGCAATCCACCCAATTGGAAAAAAATGATGAGGGAGCTAACATTGCCATCACAACACAGAGCACTGTTTTCGACTATATAAAAAGTAATAATGACACATAAAGGTCAGGTACAAATAATAGGGATAGCAGAGAAAATTCAGTGAAATCTATAGCCCTCCTGGAATTCGTAAAGCAAGTTTTAAGCTAAACCAATCTAGTAGAAGAAAATAATGTGCAAGCATTTCAGAAAATAGATTAAGTAGTACCTCCGTTTTCGAAGTAAACTTCTATATAAAAAAAAAGATGACAATCGCTATAGTACCATGGAATATTAATGGCATTAAAAGGAAAATAATGCACCTACAAATTCTAGTTAATGAAATTAAACCAGAACTAATTTTATTAAATGAAACACACCTTAAGGAAACAGTCAGCCTAAATTTCAAGAATTACACGATCATACAACAGGATCGAGCAGACGGATATGGTGGTATATGCGTACTTATCAATGAGAATTTTTCATACAAGAAAATTAAACATACTCTTAGACGCTCCAGCAAATACACAGCTACAAGTTATAGAAATAGGAAACTATAATACAGTCAATCAATATATTTCAAATATTATACCATCGGTAATAAATTTTGTAAACTGCTGAAGCTAACTGAACATCCATCACTCATAAAATAAATAATTTGAATGCACAACATACAATCAGTAATCAAGCAAATAGGACGAAATTTGTTGGAAGCTTTGGAATACAGCGATGGCAACAGAATATGGCTAACACCAAAAGAAAGTAGTTGTAGTTTGGAAGTAGTAATAGTAGTGGTAGGAAATTACCCAAATCTCACAAGACGCGGCAAACAATTGTAACTGGAAACAATCCCGTTCAACCCACAATTAAACCAATTAATAAGCATACAAACACGGAAATGGGACACAAAATTCGCAGACTGGAAAAACTATAAACAACTTATAGAACAACAAAACACAAGAAAACTATGAAGAATAGTTAGATACAACAAACAGGGCAGCCACACAGTCAATTCCAAAGATACACAGACAACACGGTCAAACTAAATATCTTAAGAAACCAGTTTGGTGGGATGATACCTGCGAACAACAAATCAGAGCAAGTATGTTTTAAGACATAGAAGGATTGCCGCACAAACAAGAAGAGCACTTAAAAGAAAGAAAAAACAAGAGTTTATCAATTTCTTTGGAGATTTAGATCAGACAGCCCCATAAAAACCATATGGTCAACAGTAAGTAAATTCTCTAATAACTACACAAGCCCCACACATAGGCTAGAGTCGAACAATGAACGACTTGCTGCTGCAATTGAGAGAAACAGACTAGTAAGAAGAATGCAAAACATGGAATGCCGCAACAAAGAACCAGTATACAAAATTAATACTGAGGAACTCAGAGTAATATTGCATTGATATTATTATTTTTTTAAATTTACCCGACTACCACCTTGAAAAACTATGCACAATCTACAACAAAATATTGCAAGCAGAAAGGGATATCCCAACTCAAGTGATTGCACCAATTCTAATACACAAATAATGATCCAAATAACCATACCAGCTACAGACCTATAATGCTGGAGTAACGTAAATTAAGAGAATGCAATTCAAAATAGCATAGACCGGGACTAGGACCGTTAGAGGATTGTATATATTTACAGAAATATATAAAGCATTTACAGTCGGTGAAAAAGTGATAGTAGTTTTCTTGGATATTAATCAGCTTTCGCTAGGACAGTTCGTCCTATTTTACTGAGCTATCTTGATGAACTACACAAAAATGAAAATATAATCAAATACATAAAAAATTTACTAAAAAAGAGGAGAGTGTTAAACAAATCACCAACAACGTATGTACAGAATCTAGATGCACACAAGCAGAGGTTTAACACAGGGGGTCCCCGTCGAGTCCCTTATTGTTTACTTTATATGTGGCGCCGTTAATACCACTAACAATATACCAGGTATGACTAGACACATAAACAAATTAAATAAAGTGAATATGTGGCTAAAAACTTGGGGATCATCTTTGCTAGGCAACTCAAATGGACAGCACACGTGGATCGCTGCACAACAAAGGCACAAAGGCACAAACCTTACCAGAGTTTGATGGGGAGGAGACCCAAAAACACTATTATTGATATAAGGGAATTGTTAGAAATCATTTAGAGTTCGGAGTGCAGTGCATATTTCAAACATCAAAAGGAAACTGGAACAAATTCAATTGAAAAACACTATTATTGATATATAAGGGAATTGTTAGAAAACATTTAGAGTTCGGAGTTGCTGTGCATATTTCAAACATCAAAAGGAAACTGGAACAAACTCAATTGAGTACAATATCAAACTTTAAGAATAGCTTTAGGTTGTATGTGGTCCACACAGATAAAGCTAATCTTATCAGAAGCAGGAGAGACCCCTTTGGAACTAATAAGAATATGGCTTGCAGCAAAGTTTTCAGCCAAAAAATAGCAGCAGAACTTTGGTCATTCTACGAGATCTACTGATGCCTGAGCCGTCCCTACTGGAACAATCATCAAACACCTGCGTTACTGGAATGGCTTAATTTAATTTTCAATAAGTATGAGTATATTCATAAAAGTTAAGTATTACCATGTTTCCAATGTCCAATTATAGACCGAACATCCTAAATTAAAATTTTAAAAACAAACTTCAATAAAGAAACCAGTTAATAAACAAATATTTAAACAGTTTATTGAAGAAAATTTAGAAGGATTTACATTAGCTTATACCCACACATCAGTGAAACTGGAGGACAACTCTTGTGGAATAGAAATATCCTGCAAGCATCCCAGAACAAACATATTGAGGAAACTTAACAAATATACACCGATATGCTCAACAGAAATACTTGCTATAAGGGAAGCAGTAAAAGAAGAAGTAAGAAGAAGTATCAAATACTTTGAATAAATTAGCAGTGATTTCTGATTTATGGAGTGCTATCCAAGCAATAGCAATCAATGATATTTCCGGACGCAGTGCTTACATAATGTTACGCACACGACAAGAAATTATGTCCAATAGGAATAAGTGCGATATCAGGCTAGTGTGAATACCTAGCAATAAAGCAATAAAGGGCAATGATATGGCGACAGACTAGCAAACAAAAGTATGTTAGATCAGAACGTGCAACAACTCAACAATAATATGCTATGCAACAAGTGCGGTAAACGGCAACGTGTTGCATACTATACTTTTTCTACGACCGTTAGTTTTAAGGTACATTTTTGCAAAACAACACAAATACATTCACTGATATCACCGTCACAAATCTCCGAAAGCCTTCGATTGTTCCCAAGCCCGTGCGAAAATATCCCGGAAATGTCCGAAGGGACTCGGATCCGTGGGACAAGAAACTCACGTGGTAAAGTGACGCTTTCTGCACGCTAGATCGGTATTTTACAGAAGGGAGTAGAAAAATTTCCTTTGTCTCGATTTATAACTCACATAAAATAGACATGTACCAAAACTGGTCACAAAACAAAGGCAAAGGTTATGGGAGAATCCAAACCACTCCGCAAAAAATAATAAGACGAGAACCAACCATTGCTGTATACCCGTTCACCTTCATAAAATCGGAATGAAAGAAACACCTAACTGCAACCATGGACATGAAACTGGAGATTTATACCAGGTTATATTAGGTTGCCTGTGGAAGAGGGACAACAAGTATTATTAATTAAATTAAATTAAGAAAAACACCAGGATCTATCAACATAGAACATATGTTTACAAATCCAGCATCTAAGAATAAAATATGTAATGAGAAATAACTTAAAAATTTAATTAACTAGCAGGAAATTCACTTAGCTTGTAAATAATCGCAACTTGTAGTAGCTTATACTTGAATATAATTAAAAATGAATATACATGTATAATAATAATATTTAGACATAGCTTATACAGCTTAGAAGGTAACCCAACTCCATTGTCCTGGCTTATCCTGTGTGTAATGGCTGGATTGCCACAAGGTGAGAAAAGTTTTATCGTAACCCTTACACCTATTCCTTTATTAGCCGCACCATGAGAGGCACCTATGATACACCTAACATCGAGAAAAAAACTGGGCACCCCCCACGAAGAAGAAGTTGACTTGATACCTAATTCTTACAGTTAAAAAATGAAAAAACAAGTTTCGCGAATTTGAAAATGTTTTTTGGACATCCTGTATTCAACTAGACAGCAAGAACAACAACAATTTCTTACTTACATACTCTTGCTTAGTTATTTAGTCTCTTTTTAACATTTTACCAAATTTGAGGATCAAATTTTCAAAAAGTTATAAAAATATGCATTTTCAAAGTTGGTTACACTGGAGAAAAAAAAATTCAATATATGTAGCGTTTCACACAGAATCTCAAAATGAATAAGAATGAAACGAAATTGTCTTTTTGTTAGTTTGTTTACACTGAGTAATAATATTTATCATTGAATTGTGCCAAAAATTTATATTCCACTGAACATTAATTCCTATTTATAAAAACATTCTGTAATTAAACAATGCATTTCCATTTTACTTGATTAATGA
The DNA here is from genome assembly GCF_029955315.1 of Cylas formicarius. Lineage (NCBI taxonomy): Eukaryota > Metazoa > Arthropoda > Insecta > Coleoptera > Brentidae > Cylas > Cylas formicarius. The sequence continues at coordinate 38,044,912 of NW_026844214.1, read as the reverse complement.
CAAAAAGAACTAAACAGGAAAAGAAGGATCTACTCTCTGTCGACACTTGAAGTTGGATCAACCAGTTATCAGATTTATTTTTTATTTTGGATGCTTTGAAACATATAAAAATGCTAAGGAAGAGTAGAAAAAGAGAAACGCGAAGATCGGGAGCTTATTGTCTTGTTTATGTTCTTAGTGACAGTAAACCCGCTATTTTTACAACATTTTGCACTAACAAGATTTGTTAAAAAGAATAAAATTAATCAACAGCTTTTTAATTTATTTAAAAACAAAAAAAACTTTCTGTTAGCTTCAGACAATTTGATTTATCTTTCGTAAAAATTAGATCAATAGAGAACTAGCGTTATTGTTAAAATTAATTATCAGCTATCAACTTAGTTTGGTCAGAATATGACCTATTGTACTTAAGATGACTTTTTACTAGTTGCCCATTCGCCAGTGCCGCCATCAGGGACAGTTCACCGGCTAACACCGCCCCACATACAATTCTAGCTAACTGCTTAGCATTGTCACCCGGATTCTCCATGTGAGGTCCTTTGACTCCCAACATTTCAAGACACGCTGATTGGGCTGGAAGAACTGTACCTACAAACAACATTTATTTATTATTGGAAAATTTTTTATGCACTGTGATTGTCAATTGAAAAACTTACCTCCTCCAATAGTTCCTATTTCAACAGATGGCATTGTACAAGAAATGAAAAGATCATTTCCTTTCTCTCCACATGGTTCCATAATCGTCATACAATTGCTGCTAGCTACATTCTGTGCAGCATCCTGTCCAGTTGCAATAAACACTGCTGTTACTATGTTTGCTGCATGGGCGTTATATCCTCCTGAAGTTATTAATGGCTTAACTTTAATTATTACTGGAGAAACTGTTACATTAAGCAACTCAAACATTTATGATAACAGGCGTTATAATAATCATCAAGTTAGTATATTCCAGTCAACAAAACATGCAATATACTTAAGTTAATACTAGTATTAAAACATGAAATTCATAAATCTTATCATAAAAAAGTACAAATTAAAAAAAGAATTAATAATTATTAAAATATAAGAAATAACAAACAAAAATTACCCAATTAATGTTATTCTTTTATGATATTTCATTATCATGAGAAAACAGAATATCATTGTAAAAATGATTTTTTTGAAATTTTTATGAACAACTTCGTTAAGCAAAATTATTCTAATTATCAATTAAATTTTACCTACCAAATGGTATATAAACTAACCTATACTTCCAGCTATAGCTGACCCAACCATGTTTTTGGATATGTTTAAGTCTATGAGTACCGCTGTTGTTGTTTTAAGTACAGAAGACACAACGTCCGCGGAAATGACTGCTTGACATACTACACTTTTTCCACGACCCTCGATCCAATTGATCGCTGCAGGTTTTTTGTCTGTGCAAACATTACCACTTAGACTTAATATTTCCATTTCTGGAAATTCTGTTTGCAAAAGCTGTAGTGCTTCTTCCGTACCTGGAATTTAATATTTTAAAGGAGTTTGCTTATGCAAATACTAATACTACTATTATAGCTTATTAAAAAACTGATAGTAACCCTTAGATATCATATTCATTCCCATAGCATCACCGGTTGTGGCAATAAATCTTATAAACAAGTATCGTCCCGCAATATGAGGTGAAAGTTTTGCCAATTTAGCATAACGACTAGTAGAATCAAAATTTTGCTTGATCAAGTTGAAGTTCTCCGGTTTTCTAAGCCAATGAATTGCTTCAGTTGCTCTGGTCACAGATTGAAATCTCACTACTGGAGCCCTGGTCATGCCATCAGCGACAATACTACTTCTCACCCCACATTTTTCCAGAGCTCGGCAGCCTAAAACAAAAGGTATAAGAATTTATCCTGTACAATATATTTTGTTGATATGTTATTACGAAGACCTTACTGAAGTCGAAACTTAACATAACACCAAAAATTAACCACGATCAGGATCACCGAGAATTATTTACTATGTGAAGAATGAATATTGCCAATATTCCAAACTTGTCGCAATGTCGCCTGTTACCTCGCGCTATATTTTGGCTCATTTTTTTATGCGATATATACACCAGCATGAGAACTTAATAAAATAAAATTTATTTCCTGGTTTCTTTAATACAAATAACAATAATAAATATTGTTTTTATGAGTATGCAATAACATGATAACATAATATAACGTTCTCTTAATATTTTATTTTTAATTATTTGATTGAAAAACAGTTTAGAAAATAAATGCAAATGTTTAATTTCACAATTGGCTAGCTTTCAATTTTTTTTTAATTTGAGATTTTTTATGATGAATATGTAATCTAATTTAATATTGTTGTCTCTGTATTTACAGGAGGCACGTTTAAACCACCCAATTGTTCAGTTTGTAAAGTTTGTACTTATTTCAATCTTAGCAGTATGAAGCAAAGGTACTACTTTGGGTCCTAGCAACTCAATTGATTCAGTAAATGAGCTGGTAAAAGCTTTTTAAGGAATGTACAGGTCACAAATTTTTATTGGAATATAATATTGTTACTGCATTAAATTTGCAGCGCGATTACAGTTCTCACATCCACAAAATCAAATATCAACACTTCAACACGCAACATACCATTTTAACAAAAAGATCGCCCACTGCACAATTTAATATGCAACACCACCTTAAAATTTAAACACAATGAAAGAATGGACCCCTTATACTTGATAGATAGGGGATACACTCTACATAAAGTGCCAAAACTGCTATAAAGAGTATGGTAGTGTAGATAGGGATATCAGCAATGTTTAAGGGCAGATGGAGTCCGCCGCTCTGATTATCGTCGATAATGTTCAGAATTATACCTGACAATCCATCCATCAAATTATAAAGTCGTATGAACAAAAACATTAAGTCCTGCTTAGAACTATAATTAGTCAAATGGTAATCAACTCCAGCTACAAGTTTTGAACAATATAAAAAGATTAAATTATAAGTAATGTTTAATAAAAAAAATTATAAAGTTATGGTCAAGATTATACTTATTTCTCAAGCACTCCTATGATCGACTACAAAAAAGACAAGTTAAACAAGACAAGGCATTTTCTGAGGAACAACTATAAACTTAACCTTTGCCTTTGCTGAAAGTTGTGAAATTTGAAATTCATAAATTGGGTATGCTTAAAAACTAATTTAAAGGATATTACCCCTATTTGTACTGGCAACTAAACATCCTTCAGTTGTAGCCATTGGAATGTAATATAATTTATCATCCAATAATAAAGGTCCGGCAATTCCCAATGGAACTGGGACATAGCCTACAACATTTTCACAGCAGGCCCCCATCACTTTGCTGTAGTCATAATTCTTATATGGCAAAGAAAAAAATACACCATCCATCTTCATTTGGTGGGTAATAATCTTTCTTCTCAACTTCACTCCTCTTTCAGGATTTTCAATGGCCTTTTCTAAATTGTAGGCTGGTATGTGTTTTGTATCTACCAACATCATAATTTCTCTATCCGAAAGCTCCCTAGCGCCAACTGTACGATAAATCTCCAAACAATCTCTCAGATTCCGACTTAAATTTGCTTCATCATTATTATCATCATATAAATTTTGCAACTCTTCCGTTTGAGATTCTGCGTGCAGAGACACGGTTCTAATGTGTCTTCTATTGGGTAAATCTTTTTGTAATTCAAAAAGAATGTCATGGCCAAACTGTTCTTTTAAACTGTCCTTGGGTTCCAAAAATATGAACTTAATCATCAATGTTATTAAGAGAATAAGAATTACTATGTGATCTGCACTTAAAACAAATTGTCTCATAATGGTTGCAAATAAAGAAGGGTCTTGAGCACAATTTAAAGAATCATCTATGCTATTAACTGATTTCCGATATTTGTTGTCAATGGACCAGCGACTATGAATATGCACAGCAAGTAAACCAAAGGACATAATCAATTTTACCCGTTGCACTGCAGGATTGGCTTTCTCATTCTCTTCTAAGAGCTTTTTTTTCACCATTTGTTGATTTTCCCCATAAAAATTAGATATTCGTGCTAATTCCAACATTAAAGACAAACATGCTGGATAGAATGTCATAAAAATTGCATAATTAACAATTGCCGAAAGACAAGCAAAATATGAGAGCATTTCTAACCTTCTTACCCCTGATAAAGTACCCACTCCAATAACCAATGTCTCTACTATAGTGTCCAATGTTATTGTAGGACCTAAAATTGATACACCACTAGCAATCTGCTTACTTATATCTTGTTGATTTGAAGCTGTGAGGGCAAATTGAGCAAGAGTCGCAGCTTTTGATAAGTCGATGAGAAGTAAAAAGAAAAACAAAGCATCTTTTAAATCAACAAAATCAATCCGAAGGAAGTTTAAGACAGTTGAAGTAAAAACAAAGCTTGAAAAAACCACAAACAATCCAGCAATTCCCAAAATATATTTTGAGCCCAACTTTTGCAAATTTCTAAATTGATGATAGCTGTAGAGTATGGCAAGGCATCGAATTATTGTCATCACAATCAAATCTGCTGCCTGAAACTGTTCATCATAGCATCCTACACAGTTTGTTGTCTTTTTTAGTACATTTGGAACTTGCTTTTCCAAAGCTAAAAAGTAAGTTGTCAAAGTTATAACCGCCACTATTACTTCCCATGGATGTGTAGCACACAATTCTCCGTAAAGGAGAAACACGTTGGACATTTTTTACACAAAACTTTTTCACAACTGGTGGCTAATATTTAATAATTAATCGATTAAAAAAAAACATTATAGATAATGAACATTATGTAAAATATAACATTTATATAATCTACTTTCGGTTTAGAACTTTCACTCGCACTTTCACTTAATTTAAATAAAATATTCAAAATCATAATATTTCAATTAAAAGTGACATCTTCTTCTTCGAAGAGCTTGGCATAAACTCGGTAGAAAATAACAACCAGCCAGCTCACGTAGATTAAATATTCTTTTCTACTCTAATTCTAGGTTGGTTACCCAATTATGCGCAGATTAGGCCTACGGATATTTGCGGTGCTTTAGTCACTGGGTTTTGGATGGATCGAATGTATGTAATGTATGTATGTATGTATGTATGTAAATTTTAGCTATGGAAGGTGTTTTGACGTTTGTCGATTCTGATGACGCGTTACTCAGTAAATATATTCCTGTTGTAGGTAAACTTTTTCAGTCACTCGTGTATTAAGCAACCTATCCACAGCACTCCGCCCTTGTCAAATTAAACTCGTGCCTAAAATGGCGTTTATCAAAATTGTTGCATAATATACTATTTGGCTTACAAAAAAAAAAACACATTTTAAATTTAAATCTTAAACACGGATTATTTAATTTCATATTTTCAGAGACGCATAATCAAGAGGTTGTGGGTTAGAGCAACTATAGTTTCCCTTTCATTAAGCGATACTTTAGTTGCTCTATGGGGTTAATAAATAGCATAGCGTCAGGAAATAGACAATTCCAACATAGCGTAGCGCAGACTATTTCATTAATTAAATTTTTAAGTCTCATTAAAATTGACTTTTCCAGTTTTTTATTTTGATTGTTAACTTTTTACCATGTTGACCTGCGATTAGCTTTTAGCTTGTCATTAGTCTGCAAATAGAGATTATCATCTTCATCTATATTCGTACAAATAAATTTCTTCATCATGCCTTAACCTCGGAGTCGTAGACAATGGCTGTATTGTCAAAATCCTTGCGAATAAGCTTCGAAATTGTAAATGAATTGTATACGGCAGTGGGATCTGGTGTCTTGGGAATATTAATTCTAATACAGCATGGATTTAGAACTTGTGAGCCTCTTAAAACCTTGTCTGTAGTAGGCCTGACAGCCGCAAGCTTGATATTCGTCTTTAGTAGAGATAGAGAGAAACTGGAGCCTAACAAGCAGAAAGTTATTTTTATAACAGGCTGCGATTCTGGGATTGGTTTTTCCATAGCACAACACGCAAGTGAGTGTGGATTTACAGTTATAGCTGGATTTTTGAGTCTTGAATCTAAAGGCTCCAAAGAAATTAGGAAACTATATGGAGGTGACATTATACAAATTCAACTGGACATCACAGATAGATCTAGCATTTATTCTGCTGTGCAAACGTTAGAGCATTACTTCAATAAATATAGGAATTCAGGTGACATTTATTTAGTTTTTTCAGTCATTAATAAATAATTTTACGATTTTTACAATAAACTTTCACAGGCTACTGTAATGCTATTTGGAATTCTTCTGGGCTTCTCCTGTGTTGGTTGTTGATAAATCGAACTTGCTGACATTTCACCAATCATCCTGTTGGCTTCTTCAGCGCTTAACTGAAACTGGCTTTTATTCTACTCTGTACCTGCTTATATACATTGATAAGGAGGTGAAGCTAAAAGAAAGGCATGAATATTGTCCATGACTGATTGCCATATTGATCAAAGATCTGAGTTGCTGTTTATTTGGTTGTTCATAGATGTCTATGGATTCTCGATTTTTCTTTGCTAGAAGAATTGATTAAACTCAAGAATATTAGTCTTATCGAATAAGATTTGGTGATATGTTTCGTGATTGTGTACAGCAACTGCTGAGGAGTTTATTTGTCATAGTATTAAGGCTCTTTCATGCTCTCTTAGCCTAGTTGACATTTTTCCTCTTGTTTCTCCAATCGACAACCAAAGCAGCAGGAATCCAGAACATTTGCAAATAGTAATTTTTTTTACTAGAAATTTGAGGTTTTGGGATCAAACCTATTATAATATTCTAAAATTGTTTGGACAGGTTTGCATGCTATAGTAAACAATGCTGGTGTTATGGTATTTGGGGAATTTGAATGGCAAACAGAGAGACTGATAGAGGAGCAAGTAAATGTAAATTTACTTGGTACATTTAAAACTACCAAAGCCTTTTGTCCCCTTCTAAGAAAACATAAAGGTAGTAAGTAATTGAAAATATTAAATTTTTCATTAAGCAAGTTGCTTTTATTGACAGCTCGACTAATAATAGTTTCTAGTCATTGTGCACTGGCAAATCTGCCTGGCTTGGCAGTTTATGGAGCAACCAAAGCAGCTTTATCTTCTTGGAGCGATGGCTTACGGGTAGAACTTGAAAAATATGGCATTAAAGTACTCACTTTTATTCCGGGTTCATTTGCTAGTCAAAGTAACCTTATGTCAAGACAATTAGAACATATCCAAGAAATGCATGATGCTTTTACCCCAGAACAACACATATTTTATAGTGACTATTTTAAAAGATACAACATGTATTTGTCTTGCATTGCTTCACCCACAGATCCAAAGAAAATTGAAGATAATAAATTATATAAGGTGTTTGAAAACTCTTTATTAGATCTACATCCAAAAGCAGTTTATAAAAATGAACCTTTAAGGTATAAAATTTACCATTTCTTATTTAAATATAGTCCAACTTTTATAAGAGACTATTTTGTTATTAAATTTATGACAATGCCAAAATACTATCCACCAAGTACAAATGTGGATGATTATGATCTGATTGATGATATTTAGTTTTCTTACAGCAATGTCGAAAATATGTGTATCCAAAAATTGTACAAATAAAATGTATCATCTACCTTATGTGATTTTTTCCAAAATTAAAATTACCAACACCTTAAAAACCACATAAGTTTTTCTCATTGTGTAATTTTTTTGTCCATTACATTTGTGCGTGTTACAAAAACATATGTGGTGACTAGGACTAATAAAGTGGCAACCACTTTTGAGTACAGTTGGAGGAATATTGTAATCTGTGGCACCCACACATCCTCTTGTGATATTACCAGTTCCAACCTGCAGCTTGTAACAAAATGCGTTCCGACTTGGAGGGCATAGAAAAAGGAATTTTTTTTTGTCTTCAGATTTGGCGAAATTAAATATATTCCCACACAAAGGTAAGATATCCAAGTCCCTAGAGCGGCACTGATAACAAACCAAACTTTTGGCAAATGTAGTGTTGGGTCTAAAACTGTCTTTGGCACTTCTGTCATGTAGAACTAACAAATAAATGAGACTTTGACACAGAACATTACGGATTTGTAGCATATTTTACTAGCAATACTGATTGATTATGTATAGATCGTAATTTTTGTCATGTTTGACACTTAACAATAGTTTGTTACTACTTACTGTGTCACTTATCTCCACATAACTTCAAGTTGGTGTGGTGGGTGGGTGGTGTTTGTATTGACAAACTTTTTTGAAACAACATGTTTATTTAATAATGTGTACTATCAGGGTACATTCTGTTAAATAAAAAAAAAAATACAATTTTTCGTGACGCGGAGACATTATCTCAAAATATTTTACAGCAATACAGCACCTTGGCTCAATCTATAACATACAAGATACTAAATGAAAGTTAGATCTGGTCTACATGTCAGCAAGAAAAAAAGAGTATTTTTACATTGCGTTCCATGCATGTTTAAAGCAGTTTTGTTCAATGTGTTAACTGTTTATGTGATTATTTGAATTTGTAATAAAAATGAGACTTAAGATAAAAAAAAAATTATGTTCCTGAAGATATATAAAAAAGCAATAGAGCTAGCTATGTTTGAACGTCTTTTTTTCGGCTTCTAAAATAAGGTCATCTATTTCTTCTAATGAAAAAATTTTTTTCTTTGTGGGTTTATTTGGTACGGCTGCCTTATCCTAAAAACATAATTATTTAAATCCAATTTTAGGGCTGATAAATTAAAGTTATATACCCAAAACTGTATATATTCCGGAGATGTTGATTCAAGCAATAGTAGGCGGTCTTCCAACAATTTTAATCTTTTGTAAACATTCTTAGGAACAGCTGTGTTTAAACTTAATTGACATTCTAAATTTTGAAGTCTTTCTTCTATACCATTAGGAGGTATGTATTTCATTAAGTAATTGGAGCTTTTTTGATCTCTGTTTTGATAACTGTTAAAAACTCGCTTCACTAAAAAAAGATATTGTAGAACTAAAACTTTACCACATTTCAGGTTGCTATTGGAATAAACTGACCTTCCAAGTGACTTTTAGAATCCTTTCTTTTATAAAGTTGGGCATCAGTTCTAGCGCAACTATATTCATAATTTCTGTTTGGTGGAAAGAATTCAGTAATGTTGTGCTCATCAATTTCTGCACGTTTTCTTGTCATAAATTTCTCAATTCTATTATTCAGTTCTTCATTTGTGGCTTTTATTTGAATTAAATGTGGCGGCACATATGGTACTTTTACTTCTTGCTTGAATTCAAATTTTAATTTTTTATGTTTTGGGGAATAGGTCTGAGCTAAAATAAAACAATAAAGCAGTTAAAAAGCACTTTATAATATGTTAAAAGCAATAACAATTCCAACAAGGATATATTGCAGCATTTTCACAACCTTCAGATTTGTATAATTTATGATATTTTTTGAATAAAATCGACAAAATAGAAATAACAATATAATATTACTTTGTTTGATTTCTTTGGTGATAAAAAATTATTTTTTAAATTTATTTCTTTAACTTGTTTTCACTATTTTGCTTATTGATGAAAAAAATCTATCTGAAAAATGTCCTAGGACTTTGTTTATGATTTGACAGAAGTACCAGTAGTAGACCAGGCACATTCTTTATTTTCCTTCCAAATTGCCTCAGAGTTGGAGTACACTTCCTTTTTCCAAATTGGAACTGACTTTTTGATATTATTGATGCACCATTCTGTTGCTTCTATGGAATCTTTCCGATGAGGAGATGATACAGCAATTATTACACTAGCTTCTTTGATAGGCACCACACCTAATCTGTAAAAAATATTGACTAATACCTATTGAGTATTTATTTATCTTAGAAATACTAGTGTACCTATGGTATATTGCTATATTTTCAACATTTGGCCAATGTGTTCTTAATTCCACACATATCTTTTCCACTGCTTTCTGAGCCATAGATTCATAAGCTTCATATTCTAGGTTAACTACACATTTCCCTTCAAAGTTGTCTCGCGTTGTTCCCATAAATACCGAAATTGCTCCACAAGATGGTGCAACTACTAAATTTGTTACTTCATCTATTACAAGCTTTTCACGAGGAAATTTAATAAAATCCATTTTTACCCTCCACTTATGGGCGGAATTATTGCAATTTCATCACTGTCTTTTAAATTCAATATATCATTTAAATTATGCAGTTCTTGATTAACAGCCAACAATATATTATTTCCTATTTCTTGTAGTGAAAACTCATTTACTAACGTTTGCACTAGTTCCAAATAGGAAATGGGAGACTGAATTTCAAAATAGCTCAAATTTGTACCTGCTAATTCTTTTGCTCTTGCAAAAAACAAAACACGGATTTTAACTAACATAATCTTTCAACTTTTACATTATTTGTAAACATGTGATTACCCTAACTTTTAAAATCCATTCGTGTTAATTATCTAACATTAATATTGACACTGCCTTTAAAATAAAAACTTCAAAGTATAAATCTTATCTTACCTACATTATTCAAATATAACCTAAATATATTTTAAATTAGAAAAAAAAGATTAAAATTCAAGTTCAATTATGCGTTTCACAAAAAAATGTTGGGCTCGACTGCTAGGATCATTCGCCCATTGCCGACTTCCGTCGAGGATCTTCGCTTTTGGTCATGGACCAACACGTACAAAGAAGACATAACCAATATTTGCTCAACTAGCAAAAAACAATTTTGACCGATACCAAAAAAACCGACACCCCCCCGCTTCCACCCCGGACCATCCGGGCCCATCCGGTCTCCATACCGGCGTGAACGGTTAAAACAACGGGGCCGGCGGAACTTTTACACTTAAAACAAACACCAAACACTGCCGAAACAGAGTCACACAAATTGAAGACCGATACCAAAGGTTTTTCGAACGAATTCAGCGGATTCTGCTAGGAGCGGACGGAGGTTAGACCGCCGCGTGCAATGCTCCACCACCAAAAAAAAAGATTAAGTCAAGTCAAGTCAATTATGCGTTTAACAAAAAATGTTGGGCACGACTGCTAGGATCATTTGCCCATTGCCGACTTCCGTCGAGGATTTTTGCTTCTGGTCAATTGACCACCACGTACAAAGAAGAAAAATAACCAATAATTTGCTCAGCTAGCAAAAAACGATTCTGACCGATACCAAAAAAAATCGGCTTCCCCCCGCTTCCACCACGGACCATCCGGCCTCCATACCGGCGTGAACGGAGAAAAACGACGGGGCCGACGACGATTATCACTTTAAGACGTACACTGAACACTCAGAACACTAAATCCACACCGTGGAAACCGATATCAAACTTTTTGGGACGAATACATAGGATTCTGTCGGGAGTGAACGGAGGTTAAACCGCCGCGTGTAATGCTCCACCACAGAATCAAAAAAAAAAAAAAGATTCAAAGTTCAAGTTCAATGATGCGTTTCACAGAAAACTGTTGGGCTCGACTGCTAGGATCATTCGCCCATTGCCGACTTCCGTCGAGGATCTTCGCTTGTGGTCATGGACCAACACGTACAAAGAAGACATATATTTGCTCAACTAGCAAAAAACAATTTTGACCGATACCAAAAAAAAAACCGACACCCCCCGCTTCCGCCACGGACCATCCGGGCCCATCCGGCCTCCATACCGGCGTGAACGGGGAATAACGAAGGGATCGGCGACGATTATCACTTTACAACGTTCACAAAACACTGAAAACACTAAATCCACTCAGTGGAGACCGATTTCAAAATTTTTGGACGATTACAAAGGATTATGTAGGGAACGAACGGAGGTTAAACCGCAGCGTGCAATGTTCCACCACAGAATCCAAAAAAAAAAAAGATTCAATTCATTCAATTCAATTATGCGTTTCACAAAAAAATGTTGGGCTCGACTGCTAGGATCATTCGCCCATTGCCGACTTCCGTCGAGGATTTTCGCTTCTGGTCAATGACCACCACGTACAAAGAAGAAAAATAGCCAATAATTTGCTCAGCTAGCAAAAAACGATTCTGACCGATACCAAAAAAATCGGCTTCCCCCCGCTTCCACCGCGGACCATCCGGGCCCATCCGGCCTCCATACCGGCGTGAACAGGGAAAAACGACGGGGCCGACGACAATTATCACTTTAAAACGTACACTGAACACTCAAAACACTAAATCCACACCGTGGAAACCGATATCAAACTTGTTGGGACGAATACAAGGGATTCTGTTGGGAGCGAACGGAGGTTAAACCGCCGTGTGCAATGCTCCCACCACAGAATCCAAAAAAAAAGATTACAAGTACAAGTAAAATAATGATAATAGGATACCTGATAACTCAACTGCCAGGATCATTTGCCCATTGCCGACTTCCGTCGAGGATTTTCGCTTTTGGTCAATGACACGTACAAAAAACAAATATAACCAATATTTGCTCAGCTAGCAAAAAACGATTTTGAATGATATCGAAAAAACCGGCATTGCCCCGCTACCACTCCGGACTATCTGGGCCCATCCGACCACCATACCGGCGTGAACGGTCAAAACAGCGGGCTCGGTAGAACTTAAACACTTAAAAACGATCACCAAACACTTACGAAACAGAACCACACGAAAAAAGATCGATATCAAGGTTTTTGGGACGAATACAACGGATTCTGGTAGGAGCGAGCGACGGTTAAAAAAAGAAGAATTACATTTGCTTTCGTTCGTTATTTAAATAAACAATGATCATTCCCATGGACACACATAAAAATTACAAACAAAAAAAATCATAAACTAATTGTTAAAATTCATACTTTGTAGTTTTTTTTTTCTTAATTTTTATCACTATTCTTAATTAACGCCAACATCCATAGTTATGTTGGAGTACAAATCGGCAAATGTAACTAGTAGGTGGACGGTTGCCCCTTACTTGTTGCTTTCTATCAAGAAGAAGAGAGTCTATGGGATAACTCTATTGTGCCCAACAGTTTTTTGTGAAACGCATCATTGAATTGAATTCGATAACTCTATTCAGTGGTTTCTTGTTTTTGAATTTTAAATATTTAAAAATGAATAATTTAACCTGACGGTTATTTCTATCCATTGGTAGTTTTTTCGTTTAGACGGTGCATCATTTCCATGTTAAAGCCAACGTGAGTGAAAAAGAATGTTTTACCAGTTTTTTTAGGCTTCAGGACCATCCGTGGGCACTGACACTTTTGCAAAACATTCAGGACACAACGCAGAAATATTTCTTGAATTGGTGCAAGATTGTTTTAAAACTTGGTTTAAACTCTGACTGTGTGCAAAAGTGGAGCCAAATATGTTGACCGAAATAGTGGATCTGCAAACAAAAACTATTAATAAAATAGAACATTTACTCTCGAGAAGCTCTGTTTAGACTTAAATGAACAACTACCCCCAAGAATTGGTGCTGATGGCTTAGGTTTATTTGAGGAACAAAAACAACTACAAAAGAAATTTTTACAAATGATCAAATTATCAATTTGTCATTCCCTTTTTCGCTAGAAAAATAAACTTTAATGAAAATGTTGATTTTGATATTGAGTCACAAATTTGTACTGTTGAGCTTTCCCTTAATATTACTGATAAGAAAAAACAGCAAATTCGAAAGTTGTTTAATAAAAAGCCTTTTGGAGAAAGGGTGGCCCATAAGCATCAGAAGCTGTCCAGAAAGTGTCTAGTTCTATTACAGATTTAAAGAAGAAATTTCTTGTATCAATCAACTTATTTTTAAGGGCCATAAATTGTTGCTCAAGTCCTACGCAAAAACTCCATCATAGCCATTTAGGTTATAAAAAATGTTTGGATATAGCTAACTTGTCATTTTTCTGGCCAGGGATGCGAAAACAAATTGAAGACATGATAACATCTTGCAGTGCATGTCACATGTATCAGAGATCTCAGGGGTCCGAGCCTTTGAGGCCTCACGACATTCCCAGATTGCCTTGGCAAAAGATAGCTGCAGATATTTTTCAATTTTAATCAGAGTGTGACCTCTTAATTGTTGATTACTATTCAAAATTTGTGGAAGTTGTTAATTTGAATCAAAATTTAACCTCTCAAAATTTAATTAATAAATTCAAATCAATTTTTTCACGTTTTGGTATTCCCAAAATTTTAATAACAGATAATGCAAGCAATTTTTGTAGCTTAGAATTTAAGAATTTTTCAAAAAATTGGGAGTTTCAACATGTTACTTCTTCTCCTTTGTATCCTCAGTCAAATGGACAAGTCGAAAGGACGGTACAATCTGTTAAAAATTTACTTAAAAAGTGCCTTTTCAATAATTAAGATCCATATTTAGCTTTACTAAACTTTCGAAATACACCTTTGGATGGTGAGAACTCTACAGCAAATGCTCTTATGAATCGAAACTTAAGATCTGTAGATTTTCAAAAAATTTCAACAAGAAAAAGTTTAATTCTCACATAACAAAAAACCAGCAAAATCAAAAGAAATATTATAACAAACATAAACAAGCTTTAGCACCTTTAAAAAACAACTCTTTAGTAAAAATTCAAATAAAGCCTAAAACACCATGGCAAAATGGTAAAATTTTAAGAAAAGTAGCTTTTAGATCTTATTTGGTACAGCTGGAGAATGGTCCTATTTTTAGACGCAACAGAAAATTCTTAAAAGAGCTCAAAACATTCAAAGATTTTCCATCTCGAAGCTCGGCAGAGCCGAGGAGTTTTCCTGACTTATTTTCAGAAAATAGTTTTAATAATAATAGATATTTTTTGAAAATAGTCAATAATTCAAACAACAAAGAAAAGTCCATTTCTGCAGAAAATTCTCCTAGACAGACTGATTCTGATAGAGAATATATACAGGCTGATCCTGATGTAAGCAACAACTCTGGTAGCAACTTAAATGTAAATAGCTGTAGTGACAATGACAGTCTTGTGAGCTCTTTTGACAACTATCAATTGGAAAATGTAGAGAATAAAAAACTTTTAGATGATGCTAGTTTAACAAATAAAAAAATTTATTGTTAAACTCAGACATACCCAGCACTTCTAAGGAAACTCAATTTTTCTTTAAAAACTCTAAAGAAGGGGAGGAGAGCACTAGTCGTAGAACTAGATCTGGACGAAGTGTGAAAATTCCACAGAAACTTTCTATGTCGTGGACACTAGTCCAGAGTCTTAAAAAATTATATATATATATATATATATATATATATATATATATATATATATATATATATATATATATATATATATATGTATATTCTCACGTATTGATTCACGGATGGAAAAATGTGATGACACTACATTCCGGGACATCATCCGTTCGCTCGTTGAACTCCGACTGGAATCCTGCAAATCTTGCATCCGACTGGAATCCTGCAGACGCTTCGCCAAAATCCCACTTGGCACCCTCAATGCTCGCGCTATATATATATATATATATATATATATATATATATATATATATATATATATATATATATATATATATATATATATATATATATATATATATATATGCTTATACAACTTTTGTACTCTCACTGTACAAAAATCAAAAAACAAATTTTAAATTTAAAATAAAATCACTGCAGCTATAAATTTGTCTGTCTACAGTTTTGTCCATGTATGTAAATTGACCATAAAAGTGATAGAATATTGTGATATTAGATATAAGGTAACGATATCAATAACATTAAATAAATTAAATAAGATTTTAAATTGGTGGCGCAATCATTACTTTGAATTGTTCATTAAACTGAGTCTGGTTTCCAACTTACTTATTATGTTTTCATCATACATTTTGACTTTATTAACTCTATTTGTAGAAAGTTAAACTTTTAAAATTTTATTGTAAAAAGGGGGATGTCACATGATCTTATTGTATCAATCCTATATACCGTGCTGGCTTTATATTTTAGTTTTATACTATGCTGTACTTTTGGATCACATGATCTAAGGAAACTATGTCAAATAAAAAAGACTTCGTTACCGGGTTGTGCTACGACCAGACGTGTTTCTTTTTTAACCTCTAACCTCCTCTAAGTAAAATAGAAGTTAAACAATAAAATAAACACTTAACGAATACGATTATTACTGTAATTACCACCCAAACTACGAAAATGTGGAACAATTCGAAGAGGAAAATAGTATAATTGATCAATTAGAAAATTTTCAGTCGGTAGCCTCGGACGAAGCAAACACTGTTTAGCCCTAAATAGTTTTCAAATAAATCAGTTACCCTACATCGGAATCCCAAACCATTTCATGAATATTTTAATGGTATTTTAGAAATTAAAGATCTTTGTAAACTAAATCTAAACATTGATTTAAAGAATGCAAAGTTAAAAAACCAATATATGGAAATTCCCTTTCAATATATAAAAAAATTACGTAGTAGAAATTCCCCCAAAAACTGTACAAAAAGCAACACTTAGGACTAATCTACCGAATAATACGACATGGATAATGCCCTACTATCGTGACAATGAAGTTGAAATACAAGCAACCATTGTTCAGATTATAAATAATTCCTATACTATTGATATATTTAACCACTCAGAAAAATAAATTGTCATCGATGGTAGCGTTAATAACAACTTATCTTTAGAACCATTCGAACATAACTCCGAAATATTTAATTTAGAAACACCAGTTCT
Organism: Cylas formicarius; assembly: GCF_029955315.1. NCBI lineage: Eukaryota > Metazoa > Arthropoda > Insecta > Coleoptera > Brentidae > Cylas > Cylas formicarius. Next base: position 38,028,306 of record NW_026844214.1, on the reverse strand, counting down.
CAATTGTCCAATGATAGAAAACCGAACATTTCAAAAAAATGATATTGGAAATTTAATACGACACGATCATCTAAATTCGGAAGAGAAGGGACGGCTTTTTAAATTCATAAGAAAATTCGAAAATGTTTTAGGTAAACCCGGAGATATTTTAACTTTTGCAAATAAAGTAAAACCCACAATTAAAACTAGTGACGAAATTCCCGTACATTCGAAATTATATAGGTATCCGTATGTCCATAAACAAGAAGTCGATAGGCAAATAGAAGAAATGTTACAAGAATGAATAATTGAACCCTCAAGTTCCCCTTGGAGTTCACCAGTGTGGACAGTGTGGATTATACCAAAGAAAGCAGACGCATTTGGACGTAGGAAATGGAGACTCGCAATAGATTACAGATTACCCAATACCTAATATAACTGATATACTGGTTAAACTAAGACGATGCCAATATTTCACAACGTTGGACCTCGCCAGTGGATTCCACCAAATCGAAATGAATCCTGAAAGCATCCCGAAAACAGCATTTAACGTAGAGCGAATATACATGTATGCCATTTAGTCTTAAAAATGCAGCCTCTACATTTCAGCGCGTAATGGACAATGTATTGCGTGGATTACAAGGAAAATATGTCTTGTGTACATGGACGACATCATTATATACTCGACCAGTCTTAAAGAACACATGGACTCGTTAAAATTAGTCTTTGAACCACTTGCATCCTTCAATATGAAGATACAATTGGATAAATCTGAATTCCTAAAGAAAACCAAACCCTAGAAAAATTGAAGCCATTAAAAATTTTAAAATTTCCATCACTCCTAAAGAAATGAAATCTTTCCTTGGTCTTGTCGGATATTACAGGAAATTCATAAAAAAAAATTGCTAAAATTACTAAACCATTGACGCATTGCTTAAAGAAAAACGTTAAAATAACCCTTCATTTTAACAACAGGAACCATTGGAACTGATCTACCGATAGCATACGCTAGCCGAACACTTAATCCTGTAGAGCTTAACTACTCTACAATAGAAAAAAACCTTGCCATCGTGTGGGCTACAAAGTACTTTGGACCTTATCTATTTGGTAGAAAATTCACTATAGTAACGGATCATAAACCTTTACAATGGCTCTTCTCCATTAAAGAACTTAATTCAAAATTAGTCAGGTGGAAACTAAAACTTCAGGAATATAAAAATACTATTCAATACAAAAAAGGCAAACATAATGTTAATGCTGACACCCTCTCAGGACCACCAAAAGAAATACACCCCGTAGACCTAGTAAAACCCCCACTAACACGTATGTCAGTTGTATGTGAAGAAAACGAGGAAAAGGATGACCAATATTTATGGCATGAAAAAATTAAACACTTCTTCGAATCACAGGAAAACCTGTTTGAAAAACTGCAAAAAGCTCTGAATGAATTTGAAAAATTTGAACAAAATTGGAAATAAATCGAACACTCGGAAATAATTAAAGAAATTCAAGCAAATCTTTTTGATCAACAAAATTATTCGTTAGCGCACTGTGTCGCTGCTGATTTAAAAATGAACAAGGCATTGTTGTAGATTTCAAACAAAAATTTAATAACCTACAATATCTTATCGATCAGACAATAAGAATAACCGTTTTATTTATTATCTAGTTACTAAAGAAATTAAAAAAATAATTGAAAATTAAGAAATTAATATGAAAAAAACATGCAAGAATCAAGTTACACGAATAGCGATTCCTAAACTAGGATGTGGACTGGACCAATTGGATTGGTTAAAGGTAAAATCAATGATTAATCACCTATTTCAAAATCAAGATATTGATATACTAGTATGTCACTGGCCGAAAAAGGAACCCAAAATTAGGATAATTTTGCATATTCAAATAAAATCTCCAAATACAGTACATTAAAACCCGAAAGACTAGAAGAACAAAACAATCCATCTACAAGTAAAGAATCTCGAGAAAAGGTAGACAACTCTGAAACGGACACGGTACATTCATCTATGAAAAATCCAATTATAGGACTCCAAATGTCAATAAAGCTCTTAATACCTTTAAAAACCAGATTGTATTTAATTAAATAACAGAAAGATTATTTGACACCATGAAAAGACTGGTGATGTACACTAACAAAAACCCAACAATAGAAGAAATCCAAAAACTTCTACGAGACAATGCACCTCCAGACACTTACTGTTTACTTTTCCCTAATAAAGAACTAGAACCAGTAATTATAAAGACCTTTCAGGAAATCTTTAAAAATAATGCATTTAAACTCGTCATTTCTAATACGTTGCTTGAAGATGTAAAGGATCCAACAGAGATTCGAAGAAATAAAGGAACTGACTTGGGAAGAAGACCACAAGCCCATATTTGAGAAAATTGATAGATCCTGTGCCAACCACGAGAGGAAGCTCCTCAAATTTGCAAAAACGCCAACAACCAGAAAACACTAAAGCGGACAATAGTAAATCTATCTTCAAGAAATCTATCCAGTACTGAAGAGCAAATATTGAGCAACGGACTCAACTTCGCCCTTGCCCCCCAAAAGGCACCAACGTTGGATATTATAAGCTCCATAGAAACGGTGCGACTGGAAGGACCCGACTACGGTGGAAAGTTAGGACATTTCTTGAGAAAACAAGAAAACAGACGAGGAATATAACCAAAAAGGAACAAGGAGCCATTAAGAACTTGCAGAAGGATAGAAACATCACCATCCTCCCAGCAGATAAGGGCAATGCCACAGTTATAATGAATACGCAGCAATATGATCAAAAAATCGAGGAGACGCTTAGTAAAGGAAAATACAGACTACTGTCTAGTGACCCTACTAAGACGATTGAAGGAAAAATCTACCGATCTCTCCATAAATACAGACGCTATATTGCGGATAGCATTAGAACCAAGTTAACTCCACATCACACCGAACCACCACATCTTTATGGACTTTCAAAAATCCATAAAGATAATATACCACTCAGACCAATCACTAGTTCAAGAGATTCTGCAACCAGCAGCTTCAGTAGATTTCTCCTTCAAATCGTCCAGCCACTTGTAGGTAAAACTTCTTCGTTTGTAAAAACTCCGGGCACTTTGTAGATATTCTAAAAAATGGGAAACTAGATCCTTCAGACCAGTTTATTAGCTTTGACGTTGAAAGTCTATATACCAACGTGCCTTTGGAGGAGTCGTTAAGTATCATCTAGGCTAGACGAAGGAATGATACAACCCTATCAGAGAGAACTTCGCTGCCACTTGAGGGAGTGTTGAAGCTTCTGAGATGCTGTCTGCATAATTCTTGCTTTCAAATCAAAAATAAGTTTTACGCACAAGATGATGCCCTGCCGATGGGTTCTCCTCTCTCTCCAGTGATAGCGAACATATACATGGAGTGGTTCGAAACTCATGCCATAAACACTGCAACTATTAAACCTAAGATCTGGCTTCGATATGTCGACGATACCTTCATTATCTGGAGTGGAACCGATAGACAGCTAGACTCACAAATGCCTAACAAATAGGGTGTTATTACGGGACTCTTATGCTATGAATAAATTAAAAATACTGTTAATTAGACGGGGCATCTTAAATGCCGGAAGTATTTGTGAATCGACTTCAAAGTTAACCATTCCGCTGCAAGGGTTGGATCTTTTAGATGTTGCTTGCGGTGGAGGTATATTCTCAGAGCCTCTGACAAAACTTGGTGGGCGAGTTATGGCAATAGATGCTGCTCACGAAGCCATTGATATTGCTAAGAAACACGCGGAACACAATTGTCTTAGAATAAATTATTTATGTAGGGGTGAAGGGGGAAGTGTAGAACAGAGGTACTTTTGAATTAATGGATTTACGAACACATCATTTGCCTTTCCTAACCTCCAACGTCAATGTCAGTGTCAAACAGAAAAATTTGTCGGTACTTTACGGAAACGAAACCAAACATTTTTATTTTTTATTGTAAACGGATTACTGAAAGCGTAACTATTATTTTCGAGTTTTGATTATTTCATAGTGTTGTGCATATTATAGCAAGTGTATTACCAATATAAGTTAATTAAATACAAGTTTCTTGGTCATCTAATAATTTTGTTTCTGAAGGATGATATTGGGGCAAATTTGGTGGTGCAGTTATGAATAAAATGTTCAAAAGTGCCCCCTGCTATTTGAACAAATGATGTTTATTTATGTTTTAAAATAATTGATAAATATAATTAAATTAGTTTATTTTATATTCTTTTACAGTTGTGAATCACAATGGTAAGAAATTACTTATAGAAAAAAGAAAATGATGTTAACGAAGAAGACGCTGTATTGTGTGTTGTCAATGATAGCATGAAACTGAGGACCGCTGCTGCTATATATAATATAAAACCAACCACTTTGTACTATAAAGTAAAGCAATATAAAGAGAATGTAATGCAAAAAAATATAAACTATAGCAGCAAACACTGTGCCTCAAGTTTTCACTAATGATGAGAAACTTATGCTGGAAAGGTACTAAAAATTTGCAAAATGAATTATGGTCTTACCTACTTACAAAGTCAAAAATTGGCATATCAATATGTGTCGTGAAAAATGGTTAGATAACAAGAGTGCTAGCATTGAATGGATGACAAACTTTACGAAAAGGCACCCAATATTATCTTTGCAAAAACCTGAGATTAAGAACAATACCTATAAAAAAAAAACCGTTGTCAAAATATCAGTCAAACTCAAAATCTGACGGAAATATATCTTTTCATGATGATTCTGATATGGATTTAACAGATGGCCAAAAGAATACTGAGTCTCATAATCTACTTTATAAAAGGGAATCTAATGAGACAAAAATGAGAATTTCAATGAAAATGACTATATATTGGTAAAGTGTCACTCTGCCAAAATAGAACCACAAATGTATTTCATAGCTTTTATTAAACATAAAGATCAAAATATGTTTCTAGCTTCTTTTTTAAAAAAGAAATTGGGTTTTAAATTTTTGTTCCCTGATAAAAAATACCAATCCTGCACCTATCACTGATATTGTAAGGAAACTTCCAAAGTCATGGTCTGCTCCAGGAACTTCTCGTACAGCTGTTCTATTAATTTTCAAATTTGATTTTAGTAAATTTAAAATAGGTTAAGTATTATTACCAAAATTTTGAATATTTACTTTTATGTTGGCCAATTAGGCAATTTGGATTGATTACATAATTTAACTACATGATTCTTTTTTAAATTATAAAGATAATACAAAGACAAAGACTTTAATTGCAATATGTAACTAGAACTCATATATTAAAATAATAACTTACTTACACTTGTTCAAGACTGCCCCAGGCTGTTAATAGTTTTATAAAGTTTATTTGAGCAATACTGAGTGTACGAAGTTAGTGGCAATACACAATTATAATATAAGATTTGTATGTCTTAAATAAAGTATTGATTATATTCTGTTACGTTGTTTTCTTGTTATCATGGTATTTCAAAACTGCCTCTGAGGCTATCAAATGTGCTCCTTGCCAAGGGCGCATTTGAACGAAAATATGTTTTTGAAAAATAATGTTACTTTAATAAGTAAAAACAAGTAAATTTAATTTTTAATTTTGTAGCACAAATAGCATATCTAATCATAAAAAAGTATATACTTTGATATGTAGCACAATATGACAAATATACTATTTTATTTCAAAAATGTTCAATTGCTCCAAAAATGAAGGGAAACATGATGTTATGGCATCAGAAATTTTAGAACATGTAACAGAAAAGGAAATGTTTATTAAAGCTTGCCTCAAATGCCTTAAGGCATCTGGTTCAATATTAATTTCAACAATGAATAACGGGAATAGATTCTGCTCCTTGCTATTGATATATTGATATTGCTCAACAACTGAAGAGAAAAATGATGTTCATGACTGCTTTTAAACTAAAACATCAAAGCAAAAATTTTATCTTATCTATCTTATGCAAATATAAAGTGAAGAAATTTTAATTTTAGGAAGAAAACTTTATTACAAACCACGATCAATTGGCGTATGGACACAATTTATAAACAAAACAAAAATTTATAAAACTAGTTGTTAAAATTCACTGCTGCACTGCTTCTGAGCAATTTTGGTTGGCCCTTAATCACCTAAATTACTTGTTTCGTTTTATAAGAAGATGTGATTCCAAGGGATACCTTTATTCAGTGGTTAATCCTGGTAGTCGTGCCCAACAGTTTTTTGTGAAACGCATCATTGAATTGAATTATTCCGTGGTTTTATGTCCTTGAATTTTAAATATTTGATTTAAGGTGACGGTTACATCCATTGGTAATATTTTTGTTCGGTCGGTGCATCATTTCGTTGTTAAAGATAATCTACCAACATGAGTGAAAAAGAATGTTCTGAAAGTATAAATTGTAAATTGTCGATCAACGATTTAGAAGAATTAGATACGTCAATGTAAGATTTTCACTTTTTTTAACATATATTTTTTACCAGTTTTTTTAGGCTTCAGGACCATCCGTGGGCACTGACACTTTTGCAAAACATTCAGGACACAACGCAGAAATATTTCTTGAATTGGTGCAAGATTGTTTTCAAACTTGGTTTAAACTCTGACTGTGTGAAAAAGTGGAGCCAAATTTATGTGGAGCAGATTGAAGGAACATATTCGGATATGTTGATGGAAATAGTGGATCTGCAAACAAAAACTATTAATAAAATAGAACATTTACTCTGCCAGCTCGAGAAGCTCTGTTTAGACTTAAATGAAAAACTACCCCCAAGAATTGGTGCTGATGGCTTAGGTTTATTTGAGGAACAAAAACAACTACAAAAGAAAATAGATGAGTAAGTGAAGAAAGCTTTCGAATTTTTTACAAATTATTTTTGCAACATCCTTCTTGGTATTATCAATTTGTCATTCTCTTTTTCGCTAGGTATTCATGGAACTTAACTTACGACTGGGCAGTTTTCATATTAGTTTTCATGTGGATTAATAAAATAGGCAGTTGCCCTGAGATAAAAAACAAACCATGTTCAGATTTTCATAAATTATTTATTGATTTGATTGATTGTATTTGGTAAAGGCAGATTGTGAAAGCAGCTCCAATTCCACCAATATATAATTTGTTAAAATCTGAACATCATTATTCTAATTTAACTTGTTAAATGAATTTTCATCAAGTAAAAGTCACTTCAAGTCGCTGTTTTTATTTTCCCATTATTTTTTAGATATCAAAGTATAATGGAAGCCAGGAAAAAGGAACTGGATGATCTTCGCAATAAACAACTTGAATTTTGCAAGAGTCTTGGAAAGGAACCAAAAATAATTTTGCAATATCCTCCTTTGCCAACTCAATCTAAAATAGAAGAATTTCAGAGACACATTGATCAACTTCAATTAGAAATATTTGAAAGACACGAAAGGTTCTTTAAATTAAAAGAGGAAATTATCAAGATGGTGTCAGAATTAAATTATAAGCCCAACTCTGATTTTGAACAACAAACTCTTTTGTCTGACACTTTTTTGGTGACTAAAGAGAACATGCAAAATTTAGAGTATTTCCACAATTCTCTGAAGGAACTTTTGAAAAGCACAGATGAAGAAGTTGCTCATCTCAGACTAAGGATTGAAGAATTGTGGAGAATGTTAGAGATTGACATGATAGATCAGGATGAGTTCAGAACTCATTATACGGGCAGATCTTTGGATACTTTGAAAGCACTAAGACTTGAAGTAAAAAGGTGTGAAGAATTGAGGAAAGCTAACTTAAAGGTAACTTCTATTATCGAGGAAATTATGTTAGTCATACCTAACCTATTTAATATGCATAATGCCTCTCCTCAACATTTGACAATTTTTCCTTAATTAACTATTTTAATTTCTAAAAAATTATGGTATATTCACCGCCTCAAGGAATATGTGTCTATTGTAATTGAGTAAACTGCATTTCTATGAACATCGACAATTATAATTATTGTAAATTTAAACAGTTTTTTTTATTATCTCAAAAATTTAATTTTGGCGACACCCCCTTTGGCATTTTCACTCCTCAATTACAGATTCAGTAGTAGTATTCATTTAATTTTTGCTGTTAATGCGGCAATGATCACTTTTCAAGAATCACTATTCAATTTATATTTTTGTTACATATTATTTAAACAAATTAATAAAGAAAAAATATTTCTATTAACTTAATAATTTTAAGCTTAGTAGCAGTGACCATGTGACCAGTGTGGTTGATATCAAATTAAATTAAAACTATGCATAGAGATCATTATATTGAAGATTATCTGGTTATTGTATTGTCATACTTTTTTTAATATTTACAAAATTAAACAACATTACAAATGTACAATTGATATTATAATAATTGAATAACAGAGCCTGGTACAATCTTTAGCGGTTGGCGCTAAGTTCCGCTTTACAAGCAAGTAATCTTTTGCGGTTGGTAATATTTAAGAGCGAAATATTGTGGCGTGTTTAAATTATTATTCATCAAAATATGTATATTGTCAATTGTTGCAGGTGTTTGTAGATAAGCTTCGTGATGACTTAAAAGAAATATGGGAAAAATGTCATTGCTCGTCAGAAGAAAGGGGTAACTTTCACTACCTTAACAGTGATTGTTATACGGAGGATCTCTTGGAGTTGCATGATTTGGAGATTTGTAAATGGAGAAGTTATTATGAAGAAAACAAGAGACTTCTAAGTCTTATAGAAAAACATAAGGAATTATGGGAAAGGGTTAGTTATGATTGATGGCAAAATCTCTTTATTTTATAAAATAAAGTTGTGGCAAGTAAATGCAAACATTTTTCTTAGGTAGTTGAATTGGAAGATAATGCCACTGGGCCTGATAGATACAAAAATAGGGGCGGAAGATTATTGCAAGAAGAGAAAGAACGTAATAAACTTTCAAAAATGATTCCGAAAATTGAAGAAGAAATTGCAGAACTTGCAGACAATTACCAATCGCGAAATAATGGTACAGAATTTAGAACTTATGGTTCTACCGTACAAAATTATATATCAAATATTCATACTGAAAGAGAAAATGTAAGTAACCAAGAAATTTGTTTTAAATTTTCCTTGGTGTACCATTTTTATTGTCGCTAAACAAAGATCGGTAATTGTAGGTACTCGCGATACTTTTTTTTGTGCTATTGTGAGTGTTTTAATTCCTTCGCATCTTTCTTACAACAACATTAAAATCATATCACTTAAATAAAAGAAGGAAAGTAGTTTGTACAGTTATATGTCCACTTATGATGAGTATGTTAATAAAAGACATGCTTACAACTACATTAAAATCATAATATTCACATGAATTAAGGTAGGCACCAAATGGACTCACGTAATGCACAAATAAAATTTATTTGATGTTAACAGAAGAATAACATTAAAATTAATAAATTTATAGTGATTTACAAAAGGATTTTAGTAAAGTCAAATACAAACAAATTTTATGCATGTGAGTTCACTAATAAACCATTTAACTTTGTACTCTAAATTTTAAATTTGTGTTAATGAATATCTGCGTCAGTTCACTAAATTATATCTTGGTGGCTAATCCCACCTCTCAGAATAGATCTATCTAAAATGGCAGTGATTCCTGCAGGGCCACATAGTCCAGTTTTAGCTCATGTAGCTGAAAGCTACAAGGAGAAACTAATTTTTACATTATAAAAAGTCCCTTTTAGAAAAATTTTTAAAAAGTTAAATTTTGGTTGCAAAAATAGAATTAAAAAAAATGGATCTCTAATGACCCATGTGGAATATCTTGTAAACCCTTTCAACGTTTTTTATTTTTTTATTATCAATTTCTTTTAATACTAAAATTGTTTGTTACTATCTATATATAATATCCAAAACCTAAGTTAGATAATTAAAAAAATGGTGGTTCCAAAATTCATTAACTATAAACGAATTATGAAATAACAAGGCTATCGTAAAATTTTTGCTACTTAACACTAATAAATTTTCACTGTCAAGTAATAAGCAAAGTGTTCCATGGAAAAAAAAAGTTAGGATAGCCTATATGAAAATTTGTGGTGTTTCAGCAAAAAGTGGATTTGTGATTTTACTTAATATTGCAGCTCAAGAAGCAAAAATTAAGTGCCCGAAAACTTAATCGTGAAAATACGATGACGACTTGCGTGACTCCTGGTAAATCTGCTGTCAACTTGTTCCCTTCAACAAGCACTGCCATTACACCAATGTCGTCATGTAAACGCAAAATTTTAGTGACACCCAATACTGATATTAAGAAACCGAAATTACAAAACACTCCTAAAACGCAGAACAGTTGTCAGAAGCATAGTAAGTAACTAGGGTTTGGTTATTGTTGTGGTTTTTATTGTGTTTTGGGTCTTGCAGAAATACCAAGTATTAAAATTACGTATGCAATAACGTCTAGTCGTCAAAAGCGTCAATCGAACGAGAAAAAAAGGAGGATAAGTGGCCTAAGGAGAAAGTCCAGAAACTCTCTAAACCGAGCTGTTAATAAAATTAAAACATCTGAAACCACAGCTAACACCACTTATAGTGAATTTCAGGTATATTTCAGGTCTATTGTTTTTTTTTCTACCAGCTAATAAAATCCATAATTCGTATTCTTTTTCTTTCTTTTAAAGTTAATGTTTAAAATATGAATCATTAATGTTCATCGTGACCAAAAAAAAAAAATCCAAAGGAAAGCATCCTTCAAAGATCAATAATAATAAATAAATAAAATTCGATTAACTAACTGGTTCAAAACTGACGTGGTTAGCAAAGTACTTGTTTATACTGATTTTTGATGAATATTTTGTTCTTCATAAGCAGTCGATCTTCAACTTACCTATTCTTATTATTTATTTAGGGTTGCTAGTTTTTAGAACAATAAGATGCAGATAATGTCAAAAATTTCTTTCTAAGTTGACTTAAAATAGATTAAGGTTCTATTAAGAAAGTGAATGCTAATCTTTTGGTAGTGATGTTGTATTTTTATTATTTATTTCTTAGCAACCTTAAATAAAATCAGCTAATTAATCCTATTAATAAGTTAATTAGATTTAAAGAAAGGAAGGAGAGATCAAGGGCTAGGATTTACTAAATGAAATGAGTGCTTTGAGTGGTCATTAATAAATTTTTCTAGAATATTATTACGAAAATTTTTTCAAAATTATTTTATTTTCTAGGAAAAATCGTACAGGATTTTCCAGAAAATTACCCCTTACGCTTCGCGTCTATTGATGATTTTTAAAAAGCTTAACCAATTTTGATTGGTTAAAAATTACTGTTGTGACATTTCCGTAAAAATGTTTTCATTCTACTTAAGATACCTAAACAATGTATAAACAACCCCATATTCTATTCATAAACAAAAGGTAGGGACCGTGCTTCCGAATTATTTGCGGCCACTTCATATTTAAACACTACTATTAAATTTGGTGCCAAAATATGCACTAATATTGCCAAGAAAATTAACAAATAGTTTTTTGCAGTGCGAGGCCTTAGCTTACAGCTCTGTGTGTTCACCTATTGAGGAGGGTCAGTATTTTTACTTTTGTTTTTGTTCATAATCATATCACATTTTCTATCATATTTCTTTTCCATCGCCAACTTGTTATTGACAATCTGTTCATGCAATACTTGACTGTGAATGTGATGTTGACTATGCTCAATCTTGATAATGGAGAGAATAAAATATTAATTTTGGTTTGAATACTAATACTAATATTAAAATTTTTTTTGATGGTTTGCCATTTTTTATAGTACATACATAAGTCTTGTTTTGACTTGTCTCTGTAGCTTGCCATTCTTATTACTTGCAAAACAAGCAAGAAAAAATTTTATTTCAACTAGGAGTGAAAGTGTCTATTTTAAACACCATGTTGATATTTATTTTATTTCTAGAAAAATTGTATTTTATATTTTTTGCATACAGTGGTTATTTAAGTGCTCAGCATTGCAAACTCAAATAATAAAAAGACATTTTTGAAAAATCTTTGTTTTTGTGGACAGAGAACATTTTTAAGAATTTAAATAAAATGCTAATGGTCATAAATAAAAAGTTCGTTTTACAAAACTTCTGGTTCCTCCTGCGTCGGTTTTTGCTGAGTTGAACTTGCTGACGTTTCGTCATTCATCCTGTTGGCTTCTTCAGAGCTTGACTGTGGAAGGTTCTTTGAAAAATTAATATAAAAAGTTATTAAAATTTCCGTTAAATGTTCTCACTGCCGTTTTAATAATAGTCTTATTGGGAACTGGGGAAGGCATGATGTTGGTAAGAGTACCTTGTTTGTTACCATCATGGTGAACTCGGATCAAGTGAACGCAAAAGTCATAAGATATACTGCAAATGGAAATGTTTCTAAAAATAATTTTCAATACAAAATTTAACAGTTTTAAAAATGATGTTTCTATTTGTTTCGGTTTGAAAGTGACTGAATTAAACTTTTATTATCTAATGGGCATTTTTTTTATGTTGTTATACATTCGCGACGTTTTATGGTATTTTTTACAGAACGACCTGTCGAGTAGCGATAGAAAACGAAGCACCATTCTTCCTGAAGAACTGCTAGCCCAACCAGGATGTTCTAAAAAATTTGATACTCCACGTAAGACACCGTTAAGAGTTCCTTTAAATAACAATGGTCAGCAACATGTTACTCCAAAAAGTCCCCATGGCACTGTAAAATTAAGTGCTTGCAGAAGTAATTTAAATTTATTTTTTTGAACATCGAAATCTAAAAAAATATTCTAGGATTCTTTTATTTAATTATTCTCATTAAAAGGAGTTTTTCTATGGAATTGAGTAAGTAATTAAAATATCACTGCTTTTAATTGTCGCCATTGAAGATAATATTTTCTTGATTGCCAAATATGAATTCTGTTTTTTTTTTTTCATAGTACTTCTGAAGAAAATTTTTGTTCTTCCAATGAGGTCGCTCCCATATAAAAAAAAATAAAAATAAATTTTGTGTTGCAATATTGCTGTGGTATGTATGTATATTGTATATTTTGATGTTTTGTATTTTGTTAGTTTTTTACATTTAAAATATCACAATCAAATGGTAATATGCTTACGTAACGCACTGTAAATTAAAGTAGAGTGTATACCTGTTTATTTTAAGTCAGTATTTTATTTTCTAACAATATCTAATAAATATTTTTAATAATACGCTTTGTGGTTGAGGTGCGTTTTTTTTTAATCTGATGATGTTAATTATTCGTGTCTAACACGCTTTCAGACTGCCATGTTGTTTAATAAATTAGTATTTACAGAATAAGTAGTCTGTGTTTCACTGCTCACACTGGTTTGTTTCTTTAAAAGAAAAAATCTGTAACCATGCCAGCACACTAGTTGATGGGAAAGAGAAGCAAGATTTGATTTTGCCCTAACTTATAAATAGGCTTGAATTATTGACAGGTGAAAATTCTGCGGTTGGCAGTAAAAATATTATTTTCTATTAGTTTTCAGTATCTTTCATTAGTTTTTTTTTAATGAAAATATTTTAAAAAATCTATAATTCTGTTATTCACTACCTAATTCAATATTTCAACAATTAAGCAAGCCAATGAAAAAAAATAAAAAATCCTAAAATCTAGTGCAATCCAATCCGAAAGGGAGAGCGACAGGGTTGTCAAACTAGTCGTTTCAAATTTCAAAGAGTAAAATGGTTAATAATACAAAAACTAAATAACTAAGCCAATTTCAGTAACTTTTTTATAAACAAGTTTATAATTTATTTTTGCAAAGAACCCTGATAATATATTAAATGAAACGAGTGTGCCAACCGGACGTGCGTGATTTGACTTTCCACTGGACTTGTAAATTGAATTGTGGGATTTAAATATGTCAGTTATTTTGGTTATTTTTTATTAAAATATTGATTCAGGTAGTACACTAAAGATCTTTTTACTAGAATTCACTCCGTAATTAAATTCCGTATGAAAGAATTTGATTTTCGTCAGTCTGAACTAAGTTTAATTTTTCTTTTCCTTTCGGAATCGATAAATAGATAATTAGAAATAAATTAATCACAAAGCGCTAGGCTAAATTGTTAAAATCATTCGCCCAATGCCGTCGAAAATTTATAATTCAACAACTGATTCATATAACTTTAAGCTGCTTTCTTTTGGGAAAATAAACTTAAAGTTGCCCAGCCACGAAAATGATCGAAGGCAAGTAAATGCACACTAAATGTTAATTATTGGCGTAAGTAAGGAATACAAGACTAAACAATTACAGTTCGTTATAAACATTGGTCGCATTCAGTGGACGTAGAATGGCGCTCCCGATACGTAGCGGTAGCGACTGGCAGGTGTATGTAGAGGTTTGTTTGGGTGTTGTACATCAGAAATTAGTAGAAACTGACGTTATGGACTTTTTAATTCAAAACGAAATGACCGAGGATAATTTGGTGAAATGGCTTTGGAATTCCCAGAACCAATTCGAATATTTGAGGATAATAGATGTGATAGGTGTCCAATACCAAAAAATCAGAAGTATTATGAAGACTGTAAGGAGTTATCCAGGGAACTTATTAGGATATTTTCGAGGCCTACATTTGTAAATTTATTAAGGTCTACTTTAGAATTTACCACATCTAGCACATTTCGGAGCAGTGAGACATTTGATATGTTTAGAAGAGGAGTTACCACACCTGGAAGTAGATATTGCAGATGAGGGTAGAAATAAAGAGGAACCAAATAGCAAATATGCTTTTATAACAAATATTGCCCTTTTTTTGTCATTCACATAAGTGCAAAATTTTATTTCTTTCCTCCTGGATTTTCTTGCTTCTTTCAATGGCATTTGGTAAGAGGTTAATTTCTTGTACTCAAGGTTCCTCGATATTTATCAGCTTCCTTCGTAGATAAAACATTCCACTCAACTTCTAAAATTAAAACATGTTATAAGCCTTTAATTTTTTTAATTATACCAGTAAAAAAATTGTTGAAACTTAACCTGCAGGCGTTGCTCTGGTTGGAGTGGTTTCCATCTGAGAAGTCACTGGGATCGCGGGTGGTTCCTTCCTATTTTCCGCAAAGGGCTTTTTTCTTTTTTCTTATAACAGGAACTGCTGTTGGGGTTAACCTGGTGATAATATTCCTAGTAAATTCTACCCCATCCAGTTTTCCCTATATTGTCTTTCATGGCTGTGTAGGTTTTTTTCAGGTTTCTCCATTTTCTATCCAATATTTCTTCGGTTTAGTGAAAATACATTCTGCAAATAACTTAAAATTGCATCTCTATTTCATGCGAGTGTAATTTGCGTTTAAAAAAGATTACTGTTTGTTTGAAAATACGATCTTCGAAAGCTTGAGAAGTTTTCGAGAAAACTTTCCCGTTGGGACCCTGAAAAAATTTTTGTAAATACTAATAATAATATAAATAATAACAAAATATATTTATTATGATGGAATTTCCTACTCACCATCACTGTCCAATACACCCTAACCAAAGTCCTCTTTCAAGACCAAATTCTACCAATACCGTTCGCTTCTCTACCGCTACCTAGCACAAAATAAACTCCACGGGACTTTTCCACTTTTCCGCTACGGCTTTGTAAATTCAAATGTCCAACACGCTCCCAATCGCTACCGCTACGTATCGGCAGCGCTTTGCTACGTCCGCTCAATGCGAGCATTGATTGAGAGTCGTCTTGATACCAAAGTTGAGTATTTTGCTGTTTGGTTTTGGTAACGTTTAATTAAGAGTCGCCTTGATACCAAAATGGAGTATTTTGCTGTTTAATTTTGGTTACGTTTAAGTCAAGTCAAATGATCTGTCCATCCACCAACCCACGAACGCAAACGGATGCCGGTAATAGGCTGTTGACGTTAACTAATATGCCCAAGTTCGTCAATTAATTCTTAGTTTTCTGAAATATAGTTTGATTTTTGCCCAATTTTTTTTAAATAATTATTTTGCTGACTTAGGGTTTAAGTATGCTTCGTAAATCAATTTCCAAACATTACACCATATCAACAGTGGACTTACAAGAGATTGACTCCTTCCAGAAATTTTCTTCAGAATGGTGGGATAAATATGGTTTTATGAAAGGACTACATGCTATGAATAAATTAAGAATACCATTAATTCGTCAGGGTCTTTTAAATGCCGGAAATATTTGTGAATCGACTTCAAAATCACCCACCCCGCTTCAAGGCTTGGATGTTTTAGATGTTGGTTGCGGTGGAGGAATATTGTCAGAGCCTCTGGCAAAACTTGGTGGGCGAGTTACGGGAATAGATGCTGCTAATGAAGCTATTGATATCGCTAAGAAACACGCGGAACACAATTCTCTTAGAATAAATTATTTATGTACATCTATAGATAATTATTGCTCAACAAATGAAGAGAAACATGATGTTGTTGTGGCATCAGAAATTTTAGAACATGTAACAGAAAAGGAAAAGTTTATTAAAGCTTGCCTCAGATGCCTTAAGCCATATGGTTCAATATTTATTACAACAATAAATAAAACATTTTTATCACAATTTGTTGCAATTTACCTGGCAGAAAATATTCTACAACTGGTTCCTAAAGGAACCCATCATTACAGTAAATTTTATGAGCCTCATAAATTGCAAAACTTATTGAGCAATAATGGTATAAGAACTTTACTTGTGCATGGTATGTGCTGGAATATTTGGACAAACACTTGGCATTGGTGTTCTGATACTTCTGTTAATTATGTACTACATGGAGTGAAAACATTGTAGCAAAAAAATAGGTATTCAACTATTTTTCTTTCAGTTATGTTGTTTTAAACTAAAATTATTACAAATTAGATTTTTTTAAAAGTTGGATATTAAATGAAAAATCTATTTAACTTCACTGCATAAGACATTTATTCAAAGACTATCCCAAAATAATTTCTAAATAAACAGAAATTGCATAAATGTTAGTTTTGGAATTGTTATATTACAGTAGTAAATAATAATAAAAATAATAGTAATGTATCAACATAATTTCAACTTTCCTGACCTTTTTGAACTAATCAAAACAATATATTAACAGGACTACTACAAATATATCACATTATTTATAGAAAAGTACAAAATGTTGCATCTTTCTACATCTCTTAATTTATTGGGCATCATTCATTACAAAAAAAACTCATGCTCTAAGGCGTTTGGATACACCCAAGGACTATTTATTGTTAAATTATTTTTTTTCAATTTTTTATTCTACCAGCATTTAATTGTCTATTTAAAAAATATAATTGAAAAATAAATTAAACTTTACATGTCACTACTTTCCGCCACATCATCAACATCTACCACACAATCTTCTATTGCATTCTGCAAATCATTGTTTGGATAATACATTTTGAAAGGAAACTCATCTGCACAAAACTGTCCAGGATTTACAACAATACAGTTTTTATATATGCCTTGGTAGGATTCAGACCTATCACCAACCACAATTAAGTCTGGGAGTGGATACACCGAAAGGCAATAATCAAAGTCCCAATGTACAGTTAGCGCATTTAAAGCCATAGGGCTCAAGTGACCTTGACTTATCAGAGTTTTGGCCAAGTTATTTCCAATTTCCTGTTTTCTGGGTTTATTTAATGTCCCTTGCATAAATTTTGGGACTAAATCTGCTCTAAAAATCACAATTTCTTTTGTGCAATACTGAATCCTGCAAGGGTTTGTAGCAAATATTGCATTTGGCAAAATCTTTTGCATGTCTTCTGTGACATAGGTCGGTAGTTCAAGCCTTGGAACTATATGTGGAGTACATGGATCTAGCAACCCTGGAATGAAAACAAATTGACTTAACGCAACAATGTTGGGAAATTTGGAAATAAGTTCAGCAAACTTTTTAAAAAGTTTTTTCAGCACATCCAATGATTCATTTCCTTGAGATTCAGCCATGAAGTTCCCCATGAAGACAAAGGCTATTGGTTGTGCAAACTGTTCTGTTTTCATAAAGAGCTTTTCTAATTTATCAAAGATTAAGTTGTTGTCCAGCCACACATCAGAAAAGAACATAAACATGGCATTTTTGTTCTCTAGTAAGTGCCGTTTTAGTGTTTTCGAATCCCTTAAGGGAACATCTGAATTTCCCCCAAAATAGTTTATATTGCCGAAACTAGGTCTGGA
This sequence comes from Cylas formicarius, assembly GCF_029955315.1. Lineage (NCBI taxonomy): Eukaryota > Metazoa > Arthropoda > Insecta > Coleoptera > Brentidae > Cylas > Cylas formicarius. The sequence goes on along the minus strand of NW_026844214.1, from coordinate 38,010,228 downwards.
ATCTTGATATTCTTCTCCAGGCGGTAATGCTATTGTTGATACACATAAAATTCTATCTTCATAATAACCATTTACTAAAACAAAAACATTTTCGACAAAAAATCCTGTATGATAATTGGCGTGGCTTAAATCTAATTGGACAATGCCAGTGGGATCTTCCAGAAAGTATTTATTTTCTGCAACTTGTAACAAACTTCCCAAAATAAGTGTGTGATCTAGTTTTGCTTCAGAAAGAGTCAATAGGTAGTCCACCGTTTGTAACTTCAAGTGGTTTTTTTCAGCACCAAGAAGAGAGTGTGAAAAGCTGCGTTTGGTTCTTTGAAGAATTGAGGAATAACGCTCAAAAAACAATTTGATTTTGGCATCCGCCACTGGCAATAACTTGCTACTTTCAACATCTTTGGAATAAATCTTTCTTGTTGTATTGTAACATAATTTTGGAAAGTCAAAAGCATTTATCACATTAAAAACTGTTTCATTGCGATCATAACCAGATTTCAAACACATCTCGATTGTGGTTTCAATGTTCGCTTTTTCTATGCTATGACCTGCCAAACTCTGAGTTTCTAAACTGGAACATATAGATTTCACATTTTCCTCAAAATCAGATTCTAGGTTTTTGTTCGATTCTTGAAACTTTTTTACAATCAAATAACAATATTCCCGTCTTACGTTAAATCCACTTAATTTTAAGGCATGTTGTACTTTTTTTGAAAGCTTTTCCATCAATAGAGCATTCATTTTAAAGTGTACGCTATAAAACGTTCCATAAATTAAAAATATGTTGTTCCGATATTGGTGCTGAAAGAGTTAGTTTTCTGCACCGATTGCTAATGTTAATTTTAAATTTAAAAATTAACAAATCAACCAATAAAATCTGTGATTGTTATGAGGTTAGAACTACATTTCAATGGTTCACACCATAACGAAAACTAAAAAAAGATTAGTTTTGATTAGTTAGTGTAATTAAATGTAGTTTGCTCTATAGACGCGTTTCAGTTGATACGCTTAACAGTGGGAGCATACAGTTTTTTACACTTTCCTGTTATTATTGGCGTTAACGTTCTGGTAACGGTTTACCATATTTGTTAAGTTTCCATCAACAATCGCATCGATTAATCGCAACGTGACAACAAAATAATCAAAAACAAAAACATAACCTAAATTAGACAATGTTATTGCTCGGTAAACACTTCACTTTCTCCACTAGTTTATTTCGGTTGTCACAGTGCACTCTTGTGACGTCATAGTTACTCTATTATCGATCTGATTGCTCCGTGGAGCGAACTGAAAGCTGCAAAGTATTTCAAATAATTTATTTTTCTCGACGAGTATTGTAAAAATCTACTGAAAGTGAACGAAAAACGAAAGTGCCCTGAAAAGGCAAGACAAACAAAAACTTTTATTTTAACTTCAAAACTTTGTAAAAATGTTTAAAGCAGTGACCTTTCCATTTGGTTTGTGAACTACATATGTTTCTTAATAATTAGAATGCTTAGTTTTAAAGGTATTAAATATTTTAAGTCATAGACTATATGCCGCAATTAAGGCGATGTTGGCCATTTTCAACATTTTCTTTGATGTTAATTTTGTAGTGTGTGACGAAAAGCTCCAAAAAATAAATGCTCATAAAAATATGTTTTGGCAATTTTTCATGGTTATTATTTTTTCGTTAGAAAACAATGTGAAAATAAGTGAGCGAAAAAAGTTGTTCTTTTTGTGGCTTATTTCAAGTAAATAACAAAAAAATATCAAAAAGTAATAGCATTGCAATTCACAATTTTATGAGATTATAAATTATAACAAAATCGAATCCGTATCTTGGAAATTAAGCATTTCCGGAGCTACGTTTATAGGACCTTTTTTTCTTGTTTTTTATGACGATTGTGCGAGCGTTAGCTCGAAAGATACTGTACATAATGTAAATAGTTGTTGCTCTAAATAGAGCAAAATGTGTTGATCCTTTTTTGTTTAATTTTTTCCCACCATTTTCAATAAATGAAGCGCGTTACAGGTGTGGCGATTAGTACATAGGTATCTATATAAGATAATGAGAATGAGCCTAATGTGCTCGTGATTGATTTATACAATCGGCGCGCAGTTAGACGGCTGCGACCATGCCAAACCTTTATTCGTTGTTTGTTGGCGTTGAAGCAGTGTAAAATTTTTAATTCGCTAAATGTTAAAAAATAGGGTGTCGTATTTACAAAACCAGTTTGTTATTATTAATTTTTTTTTAAAATCGGATTTTCGGAAATATCGGCATTGTAAAAAACAAGTATTTTGATTTATATGCGTTTAAACCAAGAAACAAAATCAAGCTGTTGGCTCCCTTCGGTAGATCACGAAGAATAAGAAAAAATCTCTACACCTTCCATCTATAACCAAAATTATGGAAACGCTACGTCGATGATAGTTTTGTTATTTGCCCTCATAGTCAAGAATCCCTAGTAGAATTTCTTATACATTTAAATTCTACGTTTTACCATTGAATTAGAAACTAATAATAAGCTCCAATTCTTAGATATTCTTATCAATAGAAAATCAGACCTAACATTGGTCATTGTGTTTACTGAAAAATACGCACACAGACCGATACCTTCATGCATTGTCACATCACCATCCGGCCCAAAAATCATCGGTTATCAACTCTCTTGTTTACAGAGCTGTAAAACTATCTCAGCCCATGCCACGGAACCCAGAATTAAAACACCTTGACTCTGCTCTTCTCTCTAATAATTTCCACATTAAAGATAGTAAGCGTTCTATCACAAAATACACCTCACCACAACCTTGCAATAGCAATAAGGCCGAAAGCAATTCTACACTTGCCACTGTTGTCCTTCCTTTCATTCAAAACATCACTGACCACATATCAAAAGTTATAAAGAAATATAACGTCAAAACCAGATTCACCACTTGTGCGAAACTCTTCCATTTGAGATGCCAGGAGTTTACAGTATTCCATGGATATGCGACAAAGAATACATTGGCAAGACCGGACGAAAAATATCAACTAGGCTCAAAGAACATGAAAGAGCCCTAAGACTAAGATAAATAAACTCATCAGCAGTTGACGAATCAAATCAAATTTGATTCGAATAAACTAAAATTCTTGCATGTAATTAATTCCTGTACCAACGAAAAATCGGAGAGTCTATAGAAATCTATAAACAACCTAACAATCTTAACCGCGACTGAGGTCTTTACCTGTCACCAATATGGGGAATTAGTCATCCGAGACGGTGTTTATACCTCTCATTTACCTCCGTCATCCTCATACAATATATAAGAAGGTACAGAGTAAAATGCGAGTCCATTTCAGTTAAGCTCTGAAGAAGCCAACAGGATGATTGGCGAAACGTCAGCAAGTTTGTTTCAACAAAAACCGACGCAGGAGGAATCCAGAAGTTTTGTGAAAAGTATTACAGTAATCTGTGGAAGTTCTTTGAAAAACTAAAAAAAGTTGAAGAATTTCAAAACGAATTCACAACAAAATTTAATTTTGTTCGTCACGCTTTTTTTGAGACACTTTAAAATAATTTTAAATTGTGCATGCTAACAATTTTTAGAACTTTTGTATTAATTATTTTCTCATAACTTTTGAAACCAATGAGATAATGAACTTATCCGAGACGGTATTTATGCCCCTGACTTAGCTCCGCCCCACTCAAACAATATATAAGCAGGTACAGAGTAAAATGCGAGTCAGTTTCAGTCAAGCTCTGAAGAAGCCAACAGGATGATTCGCGAAACGTTAGCAAGTTCGACTCAGCAAAAACTGACGCAGGAGGAATACAGAAGTTTTGTAAAAAGTACCCCATAGAATTGGTATCGGCGCAAGTAAATGGGTTTGTAGCAAAGCAAAACACCACTTTTAAAATGAGAGGCGCTAAAACCCTCTTACAGGAGGGAATAAAAACATTTTGAAAAATGCAGTAAGTGCATCGAAGATGAAATAGAAAAATGAATGTGAGAAGCTAATAATTACATGCTACAAAACACTGTATATCCCTTAATTATTTCTCTGGACTTCAATTTGGAACACGATGACTAAAATTTACAAATGAACTGGTATTGTAAATAGTAGAATTTTTTCAATATGTGTAATATATATGTATTTATATTAATTAAAATCTCAATTTTCTGTTAATCTCTATAATCATATAAAATGTATAATTATTTTTATTATACAATATAGTAGCGCATTAATCAATCAATTTGGTTCGCCGCAGATTGAAAAAGCACTGTTGTTGAAACAAAGTTCCAAGGTTCTTTAACCAAGAAATTCTCATTGCAAATTTACGTTTTATAACTCTCTCGCATTAAGAAACACAGCATAGCACAGTGAAAACTCCCTATAGCGAAAGTCTGTATAACGAATTTCTCACTCTCTATACCGAAAGAAATAAGTCACATCAGGTAACAAAGTAATGAATGTAGGCCGACTTGTAATTAATAGAGTCTCTTACCTTTTCAAAATTTCTTATCCTAATAATCTAATTACCGTGAACCTGGCCGTCCTAATTGTTTTTCTCGTAATGAGCGATTATGTTATTGCTTTTCTAAGCATGCATAAAAGCACACCATTTTTGCAATAAGTTCTAACTTGACTTAGTGAATAGAACGAACATGGCGGATGAGCGAAAAATTTAATCTCTAGATAATAAAGTTGTTTTAATTCGGGAGATAGAACGGAGAGAAAAGAAAAGTGATGTGGACGTCGATACGGACTTATACCGTCCACGATTTGGAGGTGCAAAGAAGATATCACATCTACAGTCTTACTGATGTTGAGGACATGGTCGAGTTCTTTAATGAAAGGATAAGTTACAAAACCCCCAGCTCCTTGGCTCCTTGGATATTGCTTATGCCAAATTTAAACAGACCAGGACGGATGAGCACCGGGAACACTACAAGACTCTCAGCAACCATAGTGCTAGTATTATGAAGAGAGGAAACAAGAGGTATATCCAACAAGTCTTGTTTCACAGTAACAGTGGCTCCGCTTGGAGTGTGTTGCGCAATATGCAAATTTTGAGCGATTCGACTGGTACTACTTTGCCTGAGCACGTCACTGATCTTGGCTCTATTAACAGTTATTTTATAAGTACCCCCACCACAGTCAAAAATTGGAAAAAATTATGAAGGAACAAATCTCTGATTATGGCTTTCAAAGTAATATAGTTTCAAGTGCTTAGTCTGACTTTAAACAGAATTTTCGCACTACAACGCCCCTGATTAAGATCGTGGATTTACTGTGCGCTGTGGACAGCGAGGAAGTGACTAGTTTGATTCTGCTTGACTGTAGTAAAGCTTTTGATAAGGTGGATCATTGCATGTTGTGTAATAAATTGGGCTACTACGGTTTTCACCCATCGTCCGTTGGTTTGATTGGGGATTATTTGAGAGATCGGCAACAGGTGTTCTCATATGAGAGTAAGTTGTCGGCTGCAATAAGAGTGCTGCAGGCAGTTCCTCAGGGATCTATGCTTGGGCAACCACTATTTTCGATTTATATTGCTGACTTCTACGCCTACGTCGACACCTGTCGACGTCGATACTCAGATTTATTTGTCATATCACGTACCAGAAACTCATTCAGCTAATCAAAAAATAAATAAGGACTTGACGCCAATTGTCGCGTTTTCTTCAGCGCATAATCTTAGTTTTAACGCGTCTAAATCAGCGGTCATGTTTTTTGGACCTGAGGCTCTGCAAAGAACACCGTAAAACTTGCGATTAGGAATGAGATCCTTCCCACGGTCGATGAGGCCAGGAACTTGGGGTTGTGGCTTCACAGTATGTTGCGCTTCACCAACATGTGAATTACACAAGTCAAACTACTCTATCAAAATAAGAATATTATGCCACCAGAGTTAAAGTTGCACTTGTGTGAGAGTTTAATTCTTTCTAGAGTGTCTTACTGCGATTCTGTGTATGGACCGGCACTGTTGCGTAGGGATTGCGATAGGCTACAGACGATTCAGAATTCCTGCTATCATTTCTCCTACGGCATCAGGAAGTTCGATAGAATCAGTTACAAAATTGCCTAGTCGGGTGGATTAAAACTGAAACTTGAAATTGGCCACAATTGAGAACATCAGTTCTTATCATACCCGCAACAGTAGGTTGTTGATAATCCCGCGGAACACCTGTTCAAGGTTTAGGCGGTCATTTTCTTATGAGGCTCCCAGTCTTTACAATAAATTGTCAATGGACTATCATAACGACACAATCAAAACTTTTAAAAAGAGACTCAAGAATCAGTTGTTATCTGAGAGTGACAATCGGTAATTACATAGCAACGTTGTTTTTCTTTAGGATTATCGATACGGTTTAGTATAAATCATTGTTGTTTCGGTGGGGTTAAGCTTAAAAACGTCCATTAGGGTGACGCTTCACCTTTTGACCATGTAATGTAATTGTTATATATAATTTATGGTGAATAAAGACGTTAATAAATAACAAATAAATGAAATCATTCAGACTGAAGCGGCAGGCAGTTCTAGTAAAAAACTAAGAAAGCGAAAATTTGAAGATTTGGATCGAACAATATTGCAGTGGTTAAAGCTAGCACTGTCTGGACCTAAAAAACTAAAAGCAGAAGAATTTGCTGAACGGTTTGGCATTATCGATTTCAGGGCCTCGGAAGGATGGTTGGGGAAGCTTTTGGATTTGCCTACAACAGCAGACTTGACAGATAAAGCAAGAATGTGTGGGGACCATTCAACAATATTCAATTAAGCTGCTAGAATTGTTTTTTTGTCTCATGGGGAAGATGCCCCGCTCGAAGAGATGTCGAAAATACAAGCCGAAGTACGAGCTGTGTATTGGCATATTAAAAAAATGCAGCAGAAAATTAATGTAATGTAAATGTAGTCTTTAAATATTCATATAAAATATTCCTAAGTAGAGGTTAAAATAGGTATATAAAATAATTAAATATTACTTATTACAAACACGTATTGTTATTTTTCGAGTGCACTATATAGAGTTACACGTAGTAGTTAGTGTTAGCGATTTGTAAAAGACGCTTATTCTTATTAGCCTCTCTTCAACCCCGAATCGTCCCGATAAAGGTTGTTCTGGCCGGTTTTTACTACCATCCCTAACTTCAGTAGCGTCGGCGCGGTTTACAGCGCCGGGACGGAGGCGCGGCGGTTTTCAGTGCCAACACCGCCGTCGCCTTTATTTGCAACAAAATCGACCGCGCAATTGCCTGCAGTCAGAGTTGAGTCAGTGCCTGCGGTGTTGCGTTATGTTCTGGGCATTCGAAAAATATTATTGACATTAACCGCCGTCGGTTGATTCATCGCCACTCGTTTAGAAAATAATTCAAGACAAATATGTGTACAATGCGATAAGGATTTTATATGCGAGGGTTCTTCGAATAAAGGGAGCATATAGGCAACCCGGCGTGACATTTATACCACGCTCAAATTAACGGAAAACATAAATAACATATGATATAAATGTGTCGATGAGAATTTGATCATCGGTGAGTAAAAACATTAAGTATAATGTGCTTATGCTTATACTTATTTTATTTGCGGTCTAGTTTAAAATGCAAATGTCTTTTTTATCTCACAAAGAATGGTGTCTAGGTTGTGTTTATGCCTTTGGTTATCGATGCGTTAAAAGTGCTATAAAAAGTGGAGTAGCCAATCGTTTTCGGAGAATGGGATTTTAATAGACGTAACTTGGCTCCATAAGGGCGGACACTTATTTTTGCTTTATTCTTAATCGTAAAAATTACTTTTTCATTGTTTGCCAATAGATTAGCTTTGAACCCGTGTACTGGAACATCAATCTCATCATAATCACAACTCATACCGCATTCACTATGTGCGACTGGAACTGATTTAAAATAAAATAACCAGACTGCACGATCAGTTGGCCGGCGCTATTGGAAAAAATATTAATCATTTTTTCTGATCAGTTCAAAGGTGCATCTCATCATAAACGAAAATAAAGTATTCCGTAGACGTCGCAATCTAGAAAAAGACCACGATACATACCGGGTGACACATGAAATTGACAACACTATAACTTTTAAACGGCTTGAGTTAGCGATAATAAATGCACACCTACAATTTTTTGGGTCCATTCTACGTAGGATAGGACGGTTTTTCTTATTATTTTTGTTTTTTTTTTTTAATTTTTATTTAATCTTTGAAAATTGTGCCTAGGAGGCTCTGACCATAAATATTATTTACCGGGTCACCAGATCATGGGAAAAATTGTAAATGAAACTTTTCTTTACTTGTCTAATGGCAAATAGCATTTAATGTAATGAACTATTAATTTTTTAGGATAACCTAGTTTTTCAAATACCACCCTAGTGAGAATAAAAACTTTTTAAAACCGGTACTTTTTTTGCAACATTTTGACACAATGTTTCCAAAATCCGTTAAAAAATAAGAGTTTCTTCTGAGATTCATCGATTACAATTTTTTGTTGAGTGTTTTATTATGGTAAAAAGTTGATATGCTTTTGGAATACGGGGACACAGTTAAAAACTAACGTAAGTATTGTATGTACGTCATAAGTTACAAGCAGTTTTTACCGGAAACTCAGAAGAACAAGAGAATAGAAATATTTTTTTTCTTTTCAAATCTGTCACTTTTTGGGATAATTCAACACAATATTTTGAGAATCTAAAAAATAATACCTCAACAATGTCGCTGAATCGATTTGAAAGTGGTATACCAACGTGTGTTACTGCAAGACAAGTTTTACATTGACACAAAATATCACATTCTTTTATATTGGAACTGGAGTTTTGTATTCATTTGAATTAAATAAGTGCGATAGATATTTACTTAATAAAAAATTGATTTTAAGATGGAACTTTCATAGAATGTTTTCAAAATGTCCTCCTTCTTGTATTTTACACTCCCTGGCTCTAGAACTGACATTCGCTGTAACCCTTCCTAACATTTCTGGAGTTATACTATATCAGATCCGTCCGATATTATCCGCTGAAATTCGACAAAATCGATCAGATAAAAATGTACAAACTGTCAGAATTTTCGATCATGATGATGAATAGAAACAAAGCCACCTAAGTAATATTTTGTTTTTATATAAAAAAAATACTTATCTGGTTTTTTTCTTCCTGTGAGCTTATTTTTTAACGGATTTTGAAAATGTTGGTGTCAAAATGCTGAAAAAAAACTACCGGTTCTAAAAAGTTTTTGTTTCCATTAGGGTGCTATTTGAAAAAATATAGTTTATCCTAAAGAATTAATAGTTTATTACATTAAATGCTATTTGCCATTAGACAAGTAAAGAAGAGTTTCATTCACAATTTTTCCCATAATTAAGTGACCCGGTAAATAGTTTTTTTCATGGTCACAGCCTCCTAGACAGAATTTTCGAAAATTTAAAAAAACAAAAAAGAAACGAGAAAAACCGTCTTACCGTACGTAGAATGATCTCCTGAATACAAAAATGCAAAAAAAAAATAGATTGTGCTATTTATAATTTGAAAGTTACAGTCGTTTCCGCTCAAACCGGAAGTGCAACCATTGACTATATATTGTCAAAAATTGGACATTCAGCCTATATTAACCGTTCCAAATTTCAAATTGCTATCTCAAGCCGTTTAAAAGGTATAGAGTATTCTCACTTTGTTGTGCCACCCGGTATATCGATGATAGGTTTCTTCTGTTGTAGTTTCAATTAAGTTTTAGTTCGTCGAAACAGCTATATCTGTAAGTGTTGGTACAATACTTACTAAAAATTAACACGGATTAACACTTCGATGGAAAGTTCTTTTTTCCTCTAATTGAAGTTTAAATACGACACAATTTTACTTTTAACCTGTAAAATATCACATACAAATTTCCTTAATAAATGACACCAATATTAAAGCCACGTTTCACTTCAAATGTATTGTTTTACATTTATTCCATTTGCTTATTAATAGCTGGCAAATATAAATATTACTTTGGCATGATATAAAGTAATGCAAAAACAAAACACTAGTTAACAATAATTCATTTGCCAAAGTTCTTTTTTGTTTTTTCTCACTGTTACCACAATTTTTAAATTAGCTATAATTTTTACAAATACTAAATATCAAAAAGATAATATTTAGAGTAATATAACGTTTTTTAGCAACTACATAAATAAATAAAATAATAATACAATAACAATAAATGAAATAATGAAAAAAGTTGAGAAAACGTTAAATCAATGTCTAATAACATTTTTAGGTGAGAGGAATATAAACAGGAATGCCTTTTTAGCGTTTTAATATCGCAAACAAAACATTATAATTGTACTAGATGATTTTAATATCCGCGTAACAAAATTCTAAAAATATTCAGGGTTTTCCAACTAAAAATGATCATAATCGTAATTATAACTTCTTTTTTATGAGGTTTTTGCAAAAAAAAATCATGTCTTAAAAATGAAACTAAAATCAGGGTGTCCGAACAGTGTGTCAAAATAATATATCTAATTTATTATTTGTTTTAGAAAAATGTTTTCAATACAAGAGTTATAGATAAGACTAAAAGAATATATATACATTGTGATTCATAAATATGTGGGAATCCAAACTTATATATATTTTATTGAAACACCCTATATATTATTGGATTAGTTGATACTCACCGAATGTAGGGTTGTTATGGTCTATATCCAGTGCTTTCGCATTTATGTCCATTTTTTCGTCAAAAATGCCCTCTGTTTAACACTCTTTATTATGCCAACAATTTTATAAAGTAGTGGAGTTATTTAAAAATATTTATTTTCGTGAAAAAATCAAATTACTCCTATTAATGCTCTTCCAATTTTATTAAGCATTCCTTATACCTAAACTTAGTATTTTTTGAAGTATACACATTTTGACGAACAAAAGTTCGAAAATTTGTCAAATTACGAGAAAATGTCGGAATAAGCTATGAAAAATAAAAATAAGTAAGTAAATTTTTTATTTTTTGCAAAAAATGTTTCTTCTCTTGCCATTAATTTACAAATTCTGTCTTTCTTAAAGCCCAAAATGTTATTGAACTATAAATAATGTTTTCCGATCGTGTCCTTTAAATCTAAGTATAAAATGAGCAAGTTTACTTAGACCTTTTAGAGCAGAGGTGGCAGAATATGTTAAGAACTATTCCAAACGAAGTGCACACCATGCCTATGAAGTTACGAACTACTAAAAAAATTTATTCCCCAACGGTGGTCACCTAGATCGGACAAAGATGGACTATTTTCTGAGGGGATATGAAAAAGACCAGGTGTATAAAACTGCCCCCATAATAAAAGAGGACATGAAACAGAAGATAAGACAAGCCTTTCAAAGTGTTAGTCATGAAATGCTAGGGAATACTGCTCAATCGTTTAAAGACCGAGTTGGAGCGTGTATCGAAGTCGGTGGTTCGTGCAATAAATAAACTGAAACAGTTCCTTTTTGTTTTGCAGTTTTGTTCTTACTTTTTAAGTGTTCTTGCTGGAACTATTACAAATATTAATATTGAATTTTTTTATTCTATCCCTAGCGTGAAATACTGTTTGAATTGGTTTTCCAATATTGCGCAATTCATAATTTTATTTTTGCTTAAATCTCGGATTTAATAAACTCTTATACTTTATATTATTATTATACTTAATTCGCCTCTTGAGACTTTTCACGTTTAGGTCGTATTTATTTTGTTCTCAGTCTTTCGTGATATTTTCGCAGTTTGTTAATTTTCTGCATTTTGTTCTTAAAAATGTGTATACCTCAAAAAATACTCGGTTTGGGTATTAATTAAAATTAAAAGAGCATTAATAGAAGTAATTAATGGAAGTATAATATACAGTCTTTGTTTTTTGTTTTTTTTTTTCATGAAAATTAATATTTTTCATTTTGACTCACCCTATATAAAAGATTCGAAATAACTTCAAGACGTGTATAAGATAAATAACTGCCACTTTATAAAATTGTTGGCAGCACAAACTATAACATCCCTACAGTGGGCGATTGAGTTTAATTGAATTGCATAATATAGAGGGTTTTCAATTTTAATAAATAGTTTGGGTTTTCCACACACTTATAAATCTCCCATATTTGAAAATAATTTCAAATTGTTTCTTTTAGTCTCATCTATAACTTTTGAATTTAACATTCTCCTCTAAAACAAATGATAAAGGAGATATATCACTTTGACACACTATTTGCACACCCTGTAGATAACACTATTCCGGGAACAATTGAAAATCTTATTTTACTGGGTCCAGCCTGCCTTCTCAGATGATAACGCATTATGTCTACGTACATCTTTCCAATTAGTTATTTGTACTAAAAGCAGCTATTTTACAAAATTGAAAAATTACATTTTGTATTTATAATCCTATGGATCCCTGCCATCCGCATGAACAAATTATGTTTCACTTACTATCAGTTTTAACATTTTGTTTGCAAAATAAATATTTTAGGGAAAAAAGGACCTAGATATATAGATATCATATTTGATAACATTAAAATTTCATTGAAACAATTAAATTTAAAAATTGCAAACAATTACAAACACACTTATAACACTTGATGTAGTGAAACCGGGTACATTCTGCTTTACTATTCACTTGCTACTATTAATTTGTCAATGGCCAAAAATTAAAATCTTGTTAAGTAGATTGCGACTAAGAATCTAAAATTGAAGATTTTTTTTACGACCTTCTCTAAAATACCCAATTATTCCCCCTATTTACCACATCGGATACTTCGGACATTTCTAGGATATTACCCATGGGTTTGGGTGCAATCGGAGGTTTTTGGAGATATTACCCACCGCTTGAATTTTGACGTTTGTGAATTCTGACGTCATGTCATGTGTTGTTTTGCAAAAACTAATGCGACAAGTTTGGTCAACTTTTTAAGTCAAATGCCGTTTACCACACTTGTTGTTTAATATGCTATAAATTTGATGAAGTTTTTATAGTCCAGCAGGTTTGGATTCAGTGTAAAAATAGTGGTGATGATGTTCACCCCTTGTTGCTGCTTGCTGCTAAACTAGTTTGAAACGCGAGTAGTGAGTAGTTATGATCGTATGTTTGATTATTATTTTTGAATATTTCCCAAAATTTGTTTATGTAGAAAGTTTTCAGAATTAGAATCGTCACAAGAATTATAAAAAAAACTGAATTTTCACTGACAAATGTTTCCCGTAAGGCAGTGAAATTTCATTTCAGCAAATTAAATCATGATACTAACAATAGGGCTGAAACAGAAGTTCTTCACTACTTGATCAAGAGTGATGTGAGAACAATAACCAAATCAATATAATATATGTGCGTGTTAAAGAATTTTATACGTTGCTTTGTCGAACATATTCTTTATTTCCCCCTTAATCTAATATGTTCCTAAGGGAATGATTTTAGTTTGCCTGAGAGAACGAAAATCAATATTGCGTGATCATTGTTACGTAAGTACTCATTTTTCCCGCTTCTATCCGCCTGTTCGAACCATTACGTAGGGGTCGTATTCATTAACTCTAAAGTGCAGAAGTCAATTCAATAAATTCAACTTGCAGCAAGATGATGACAAATTTGTTAGGTTTTGTTGAAAAACCGAGCTTTGTTATAATAGCGTGGGCAGATAAAAAACCATAGGACGTAACCTTATTGCAGCTGTAGTTCCCAACCAATTTATACGTTAATTAAATTTGTGTTTGTACATAATTCATATTAATTTTGAAATAATAAATAAACGCAGTCGGCATTGACTTCAATGCGAAACATAACAAATGCAATTTTGGTAAAATCTTTTTGTTGCGCTTCGAGCTATATCGGAAATTGCGCATGGTTCAATATGGTAACTCCGGAAGACTTGACTCACGACGTATTCTTTAAATAGCGTAATAATTGAACTCAAAATTCATATTCAAACAATCAGTTTGAAATATATATATATATATATATATATATATATATATATATATATATATATATATATATATATATATATATATATATATATATATATATATATATATAGCATTGAAGATGCCAAGTGAGATTTTGGCGAAACGTCTGCAGGATTCCAGTCGGATGCAGGATTTGCAGGATTCCAGTCGGATGCAGGATTCCAGTCGGAGTTCAACGAGCGAACGGATGATATCCCGGAGTATAGTGTCATCACATTTTTCCATCCGTGAATCAATACGTGAGAATATATATATATATATATATATATATATATATATATATATATATATATATATATATATATATATATATATATATATATATATATATATATATATATATATATATATTCTCACGTATTGATTCACAGATGGAAAAATGTGATGACACTATATTCCGGGATATCATCCGTTCGCTCGTTGAACTCCGACTGGAATCCGAAGTGTTCGAAGTGTTTTCGAAGCGCGAGCATTGAAGATGCCAAGTGAGATTTTGGCGAAACGTCTGCAGGATTCCAGTCGGATGCAGGATTCCAGCCGGAGTTCAACGAGCGAACGGATGATATCCCGGAATATAGTGTCATCACATTTTTCCATCATATATATATATATATATATATATATATATATATATATATATATATATATATATATATATATATATATATATATATATATATATATATGTATATATATATATATATATATATATATATATATATATATATATAATATTGTGAACTACTTATATACTTATATTTTACCACACCTCTTCTTCTCCCGAACTATCGTCAACAAATTTATTAAGCTCTTTTTTTTTACAAGCCTTTCGGTACAAACATATTTTCGGTTTTCCTTAATTAATATCTCGAAAAGCGCTAGAGATAGGTTACAAACATGATCAGCAGCAGTCCCATTTACAAAATCAAGGTTGTTGCTTCTATTCCATACAAACGGCAACACTGCCTGACTGAACATATTTTAGGGACGGGTTCGGGTTAGCGCTCAGAGCGTCACGTTCTGATTTTCCAAAACGGCTAATGTTCCATCAACCATGAGGCACCCTGTATTAGACACCTACACAACAGCTGGTTATTGTGTCGCAAACCCGCTGGACCATCTCTGCGGGGGTTACCTAAGCCTGTCGCATTTCTTATTTGAAGTTATTTTATTCAATTTATCTATTATTATTTATTTATTGTACTAAAAACGCTTTCATACTACCTAACTCTTTAAAAAAGGTAAAATTTGAATTTAATTGGTCCTTGAATTGGTAGTGTCAGGAAGCTCTTAGAAGCTTATTGCGTACTTTTTTCAGTGTGCGTGTGTATACAATGCAATGATACATTTGTTATCTCACTCACTTTTCCGTTCATTCATGATAACCGACTTGAATCTTATGAATTATAACCAAAACACACTTATTGTTGTCTTGAAAGCGTTGTTTCATTTTTTTATAATCGAATTGGGTTTTATCGGGTCGACATTTTTGAAATAAACTTTTCATATGTTGACCAAGTCCGTCAATAGCAGATTTGCGCTCACCTTCTTTATTGAGCCACAATCAAATGACAGACAATTATGTAAACGGTTAATATATCTACATATCTGCAAAAGAGATATTTGGACTGGTATATATAACTTAAAAACACTTCTGTAAGCATGTGGCATAATTATATTAGCGTTTATTTTCCAATTGAGTATCTACCAGTTTATGAAATGAGATATTCTGGCCTTCCATTGTCTTTATTATTTCCATAAAATTTCAAGTAGTCTCCATTTGTCTTTAGGCGAAAACTGTATTATCACCTAAACTGTATTATCACCTAAAGACGACAATTTCGTTCGATTATAGGGTCAATATTAGAGTCACTTCTTTAATTCGGTATAAAAAAGAATTATAAAAGGGAAACTTAGAATTAATTTCATTTGAATTCTTTGTTTCTAGTCAGCGAATTGCCGTAGATTAACGGGTCCAACAAGATGAAATATGATGTTGTGGATCCCTGCTTACTTAATAATCTTCATAGCCTTTCCAAGTATTGTCGCCAAACCAGCCATGGATAGCCCAAATTTGCGATACGAGGAATATGTTGTGGAACACGATATTTCAGCCACGCAGGCTAGAAACGTGGCACTCAGTACAAACTATAATGAAGGTAAGTCTTATCAACCTGGTGAATAATAAGCATCGTCGAAGGGAATTTGACTAAAGTTTTTAATTATTGTTCAAGGCTATTTAAGTATCAACTTGATTGTAATACTAAAAACATGCAAAAAAACAATGATTGAAAGCATATATCTATGCGTATGACTTGGTGGCGATTTAATAGGTCATAAACCTGATTGCGAGAAAAAGGCGAGGTGTGATTTTACGTGCGTTAACTGTCGTCCATCATCTAATTGATTGCGAACAATATTCCGAACACAACCTGAATGCGTCAGCCATTTCCGCAATTCAAAGGGGTTAAGGTTAAGGAACTACGTGCATGTTTGGTAACGTATCTAACTGATTGACCATTCAGTGAGTTGTATAGAGTTTTTCAATAATTAAAAAAAAAACACTTTTAGCACAATTAAATGTAGTTAAAAGTCCTAAACAAAATATTAAATAGGTTGGATCTTTTTAAATTGTTTTTACATTTATAGTTTTATTTTAATCAGAATGGTGTAATGAAATTAATATTTTCAATAAAGCGATAAGTATAAGTATCATAAGGAATAATACTACAAATATAATATGAAATAGTAATGAATAATAAAGAAATCACAACAAATCAATAACATAAAAATGTATTAGAATAAAAAGAAACCGCTGCGTTTTATTGCAATAATTATTTTTCAATTTCAAAAAAGAAGTAGTACCCAACTCATAATGCAAGTGCAAATACTTTCTGAAAACAAATGTCGTAATAGGTAAAATATACAAGTTTCACCGTGTATTTAGACAAAATATTTTTTTCCCTAGAAAACAGTTATGACCATTGGTGAATAAATTATTTCTTGATATATAAATTTCAAATCAATATCAAAAATGACAAAGTTAGTTTCCAATCTTCTAAAATTCATCCGACATATTTAACGGCGCTTGTCGAACTTTAACGATTTGGTTAATCCCAAATTATTTAGAAATAAGCTATCGGGAGTAATCAATTTTTCAAAACAGTTTCCAAGCTAATAGGCAACCAAAAATGTTTCGATTTGTTCGCTAAAAAAGTCGTTTGGCTTAATAATACTATTTAGTTTTCAACATCTTGTAATATGAAATCAATTATTTCATAAACATTTATAATTCCGTTAACAATATCTTTAATAAAATACACATTTTATCGATATATTGTTGTTTGAACAATATGACTAACCCGATTTAATTTTCTTTCGATATTTTTCATTTTGATTTAGTTGATGAATATTTACTGCAATTGTTCAAATTTCTCTCCATTTCAGCCGTTGCTGTTGGCTGCTGAGTTTTTATCGACACGAATTTTATATACTTAAAATACTTAAATGTGTACCTACCTACCTACTACAATTTACGATTTAATTTTTAAGTTGCATGTGAAAACAACAGAATGAGTCGTCCTTTGGCCTCCATGAATACATAAAAAATACATTATCCGGGAAAAACAGCAGGTAATATGGCTTTAATAAGCTAAAATTTATACAATTAAATTGAATAATACCAATAATTTGCTTCAACGGACTATTGTTCGCTTAACAAGCGTTTTTGACACCGCTTACACCCACGCGCAACAAAATTAGAGTCGATTTCTCTGCTATTTCAAGAAGAAAAACTATGTATTCTGGATAACTATCTTATTTACCTAGTATCATCGGTCATTGTTAGTTTACTTTATTTTTTTTATAATAATCTTAATCTAAGCTAAAGTTAGAGAAATAGTCTGGTTTTTATTTATTATTTACATACAGTGTGGCGCATTAAACATGAAGACATCCCTATATTTTGACTACCTAAAGAAATACAGATTTGAAGTTTTGCACACTCATACAGGTTGATGGTTCACAGTTTTTAAGATACTCACCCGAAATTTAAATTTTAAACGTGAATTAACTGACTTGATCGATTTTTATAAAGAAGATTACAACATAAATATTTTCAACTGACTTTCCGATTGTTAAATGTTGCGAGTCTTGCACACTCAGCAGGTTCTCAGGAACAATTGAACTACACCTGGTGAGAGGTAGTTCAATTGTCGGATTTACTTCTTCCGTCTTCTTCGTTCCGAAACATCCTTTGGTGATCAAATGCTTGTAGGCTACATAAACAAAGGCTATAACTAAAACAACATTTCCTGTAGATAGAAACTTAAGTTAAGGACAGGAAGATTCGGAGGCGTATAATCAAAATCGGGAAAAATGATAGGCAGGGTTTTGGTAACTTCTGGATGCCCTTCTTGGCCTTCATAGTTTAACTTTCCGGTTTACTTTTAGGCAAAATCAATATCCATATGTTGGAATTATCCAGTCAGTTTATTATTGGTCTCCTTACAGTGACGTAGATCTGTTCGCAGGAAGTAGGTTTTGATGATGCAGTAACTGAACTTCGTAACGACAGTTTCTTTCTATTAATATTTCCTTGCTGGCATAGGTAAATTGACGTCGTCATGTATTCGCTGGGACTTCTTTGGTATATGTAGTGTAATTGATTTTTAATTAAATATTTATTACGCGGTATAACATATCATGAAGAGACTCTGATGTTTAATAGGGACAGAATAGAAATGAAAATATTTAAAATCATTTGGATTTATAACTGAAATATGCAATAAATTAGTTAATCTATTATTTAGAATTAAGCTATCGAGAGTAATCAATTTTTCAAAACAGTTTCCAAGCTAATATGCAACCAAAAATTTTTCGATTTGTTTAAGTCGTTTGGCTTAATAATACTATTTAGTTTTCAACATCTTGCAATATCAAATCAATTATTTCGTAAACATTTATAATTTCGTTAACAATATATTTAATAAAGTACACATTTTATCGATATATTGTTGTTTGAACAATATGACTAACCCGATTTAATTTTCTTTCGATATTTTTCATTTTGATTTATTTGTTGAATAATAGAGTTAAATTTGAGCTTTGATTTCTAATATTCCTTTCTAACTTATGACGATTTAATTCAAGATTTCGTATTAGTTACTCATAACATTCACCATCTGATGCGTCCAAATTACCGGTTATTGACTTAAACACAGAACCTAAAATATTTACTAATCCACGCTTAGTTCTGTGGGCATCGGAAATAATTTCATTAATTCTATGTTCTACTCTATCCCTAATTAATTTAAAAAATTTTAAATAGCCCGATGCTTTGGCATAATAGTCATGTTAGTTAGTTATGTTATTAGATCGCAACCTTAATTTATTAATTTCAATTAGTGTCGCATTTAGACCGTAGTGATATATGAGGGGGTAGCGTGCGGGAAGCGTCACTTTCTCACGTCGGTTTCGTTTCCCACGGATACGAGTCAAATAAACTCGTAAGTCAAATGCCATTTCGCACTTGTCGTAGTGGTGGTTTCAAATTGTTCATATGGATTTTAGCTTAAAATTGCGTTTTTACAGTTTTGCGTGCTTTATTTACCACATCTGTCTACGTAGGTTTTAAAAATTTATCAGGGAGTTTTTGTCCAACATGCTTTTTAACATATGTTTCCAAGTTAGGTTGGAATAGGTCAAGTCCATGTCTGCTTTCATTTAATTTGGATGTTATTTTTTGTTTATTTTCTAGTAACCTTTTATTAATATCCGAATATAATAGTTTTGCTTTTTCTTTGAGTGTATTTATATAGTCACTTAAGAAAAGCTGATCTAATTTAATATCAAAAAGATGACTTGGTGATATAAGACCATTTAATATATCGATCGGTTTCAATATAGTAGAGAAATGAATAAAATGATTACAGGCCAATATAGCGTAAATATTTTTTTTTCAACAGGTGTTTGTTTGTTTAATAGTCCAATGTGCTGCGTTAAAGTGGAATCGAGTCTTTCAATCATTCCGTCAGATGATTGGGCGAGCAAAAATGAGTTTTAATTTTGTGTAAATTTTAAAGTTCTCTTACAAAAGTATTATTAACTTGTTATGGTATAGTATGATGAGAGAAAAATGGAAGTAATTTATCAACAATTTCGGTCGCAGATATGGAATTTCGTGCGTATGACTGTGCATATTTCGAAAAACTATCGATTATGGTCAGAAATTTGGTTTGTTCAAGATTATATCTAAGTGAATAATCTCGATCCTGTAGAGGTAACACTAATGGACTGGACGACGTTCGTATTTGCTTTTCTGACAGATTTAGCAATTATTAATGTAAGCCTGTATAGAATTTTTCTGGCTAGGTCAATAATGTTTTTCTTAATTTTTCAAAGAACCTTCTACAGGCTACCGTAATACTTTTTAAAAAAACTTCTGGATTCCTCCTGCGTCGGTTTTTGTTGAGTCGAAAAAATGTTTTAGTCAAGCTCTCAAGAAGTCAACAGGATGATTGGCGAAACGTCAGCAATTTCGACTCAGCAAAAACCGACGCAGGAGAAATCCAGAAGTTTTGTAAAAAGTAATATTTTTCCTTAATTTTTGCTAAAGTTTCGTCAATACCAATCGGTCACATCAATTAATTTCTTAAGACTTGGTTTAAATTCTAAAGACGACCATTTAAATGTTTTCCTTATTACTTCAAAGAAAGGTTCATATAATTCTGGTTTTTCAAAATAAATTATATTCGGATATTATTCGGATTAGCGATATCGTAAAAATCATCGATTAACAATTGACATGTTGCTAAGTAATTGGGTTACCGTCAAAATTTGGTACGCAATTTAAATATTCTGGTGTAAAATGAGCTATTTTATTGTTGTTAGTTGGATTTGTAGATAATGTTTTTGGATTTGTTGAAGTTGAAGATCTACTTAAACACGAATTGCCTACCTAATTCGCAAGTTATGTCGTCGACACTTGTCATTAAATTATTAATGACACTTACATTAAGATCAATAGGTCAACTCTGGTCATGCTTCTTTATAAGGATTCGACTTCTGGAGACGATTTGGTTAATGTTAAATGTGTGCGTTGATTGACTAGGTGATTACAGTCCACAGATCTTCGATAGATTGGAAGATTTTTGATATTCGGAAAAACTCCACACTGCTTCGAATAGATTCACTAGTGTTACAACAGTTCTTTTTTTCCCGGTTAATTCGATTGAAACGATACAAATCGAACACGTTTGATACTTACTTATAGAGTCGCGAAAATCCGTTCCGACTGCGCCAATTAACATGGTTGCCGATTTAAAAAAAAACTTATTTTCGAATTACAAGCTTACCAGATTACATGATATTTGCACACTCAGCAGGTACTCACGGCGTATGGTAACATAACTCGCAGCCTACTACGAATCCATAAACATGGTCGGTTTTCGATATTTTGCTTCGCGACTGATGTAACAGCTTCTGATTTCATCTTTACTAATATTCAGCTGAGATAACTCCAAGGATCATGGGTGGATTTGCTAGATTTACCGTAGATCGTATCAGGATGCGAGAATTTAAACTGACATAAATTTCAGTTGAGCATCTTAAAAAATGTGAACTATCAACCTGTATGACTGGGCAAGACTTCAAATCTGTATTTATTTTGATAGTCAAAATATGAAAAATCTTAAAATTGATCAAAAGTTACTTAGCAAATTAGGTAGATGCCCTTTTAAAATTATAGATATATTATATCGTTCATCGTATTTGAATTTGAACTTTAAAAAGTTCTCATAAACTTTTAATATAACGGTCAACACCGTAGCACTCAATAAATGTAGAATAAATCCCCAAGATTCTTAAAATAAAAAATATTACGTAAATTAATGATCCATAAAACATCGGTATACGAATGTTTAGAATATTTTAGTCTCCTTAATGCTGTTTAGAAGACATTGGAGACTGTTTCAAGGTTGCTAAATATTTTTCCAAAACAAAAAAATCCAATGCCACACATGATTGGTTTAGTAGAACAAGTTTCAAAACGATCGTAGTAACTTTAAATAAAAACGCAATCAATTTTTTTGTAATATTGATTCAGTTTTAAAAAAATAAGTAATTTGTTTAACGACTATGTTGTTTTTATCGTAAAAATGTTTTTGTTTATATTATCGATACACATTGATCACCTAATATTTTTCTGGAAATTCCGATATTAGCAAATTATGGTCGGTAGCTTCAAATCTTTATGTCGTTCATTAAACTATTTGTTTCGTTTAAATGTACTTAAAAAGTTTATTAATAAATATTTTTGCATTTGGTTTACCAAACAGCTTTTGAATGTAATTGATCCTGTGAACGGTGTACAGGGTGAAACGTTTATTATAAGATGATTCCTTATTTCAGAGTTTGCAAAAAATATTTAAAAAAAAGATAAAGATTGTTTGGATTTGCCTATACTCTTAAAATATTATAATGCTATGTATACATCGTATTTCCGCGAAAAAGTAATTTTTTAAATTCCTCGCAACTATCAGACATGTTTTGTATATAATAACGTATACCTAACTAAGTCTTACCTTTTCTGGCATATTTTAAAAAAGTTATAAATCTATTTGCAAAATAGATAAATATAAGACCACTAAATAGAATTCAAAATATTTCAGAAGCAGCAAGACTTAGATATAGGAAATTATACATGAAATAAGTGTAGAAATTTTCGAATAATTCAAAAATTATTTAACATACAGGCTGGTCCATTTAAAACAAGAAAGTTTTTAATTGCCTAGAAACACCCTGTTCATATAATAATAATTTTTTAAAAGTATAAATGAATCCTGTAGATTATTTTTGATAATATGAAAAATATTAGCAGCGATTATTTTCTAATAATTTTTTCAAAGATTTGTTTTCAGACTAAGTTAATTCTTAACGGCGTCGTATAAATTTAAACGGAAATAAATGATCTCAAAGCACTTAAGCGAATGCAGCAATTTCTTTTTTCAAGTGGAATAATTAGATCTTCATTTCAAAGCGTAAATATTTTGAAATATGATCGAAACGCTTCCACTCTTAAAAGGTATTTATCTAATTTTAATTAAAGATGCCGCTGGAAATAAATGGATCTGCAGTATTTTTTAGTTCAAACACTATACGGCGTGAAATGCTCTAGGCAAAAAACCTTTATGGATTGTATGATCAAAATGAGTGTGTGGTACCAAAAACCATTACTCCATTTTATCAAAAATCGAACCTAACTAACCAAATAGCGAAGTAGTATATTCCATTTACGTATTGTAAGTTACGTAGAAGAATTTCACAATAAATGGTATTTTATATCCTAATTGTAATAAGCTATTTATCTTATGCATGGTGTCCACACTTTAATGTAATAAGACACGAATTATATTAAATGTGGGATGTAGGTATCATTAATTTTACATTTTAATTACCGACCGAATGGTATTAGGATATCCTATAGGCATTCACTTAGCCTAATGGACATTTAGAAGTATCATATAATCTATTTAACCCCTCAGTGAGCAAAACAAAAGCAAAATCTATTTGATCCCAATACTTTCCTTGTATGTATTTGAGTATATGAGCATTAGGATTGTGAAGTCAATAAACAATTTTGGTTACATTCTGAAAGGATAAAAAACATCCTCGTTTTAAAACAAACTAACCAACCAACAAACAAACAAAACAACTAAACAAAACTAATCAACCAAATTAAATTTTATATTTTTAAAAAAAGTTTTGATACTTTCATACCTAACATTTTTGAAAACTTGGTATTTAAAAATATGATTTTTCATTTCAGTGACTCCTCTAGCAGGATGTCAAGAATGTACCAAAGAAGAAATACACTATTGTTTGGGTTCGGACCTTATCAGCGACCACTGCTGTTGTGATAAACGTTACCATGGTAAGTACTGACTTCATATCGACCCATTTCTCATGACATTTTCCGATTATGTTAAACTGGTGCTTAAACGGAAATCCATTTCGGGAAAGGGCACATTTTCAGACCCCGAAAGGTTAGTTTATAAAAAAATAAAACAATATTATTTAACTATTGCAAACGAAAATTAAAGGATTGATAAATGCTGCAAAAACATATTCTTGGATGTGTTATTAACGCGTTTAAATTGAAATAAAATTCTGAGTGCAAAGGTTTTTGTTTTTATACAAAATCGTCATATCTGCTCGTGTCGTTATATTAACTGCATAAACGACAATGAGACAAACGTTTAATTGGTTTTAATAGTTAATTAAGGTTAATAACTATTCCGAATTCTCGAGTAGCAACTAGAGAAATCAGCCTGTTAATACCTATGTGTATTTATACCGATATAAATTGTAATTTTGCAAGTACCGATCGCCTTTCTATCGCATTTAATGAAAGGAGGAATGCCGATGATGTTTGGAATTGTTAATGACTCTAACAGTGTTTGATTGCTTTATTGATTACATGTATTTGTGTTATCACATTCCAATTTTATTACACTTTTTCGTCTGAATAGACTTTTCAAAACAAACAAATTTCAAATTTCAATTAATCAGGAGCTACGTCAATTTCTCAGGAATGCTTTACCAAACTTCGGAAAATTTTTAAAATATCAGAATTGAATTATTGTATATTTTTGACATTTTCACCACAGATTTTATCATGATAAAATACGTTCTATTATCAAAAAATGGGAAGGTATCAATTATTGGACTGACTGCAGATTTCTAGTTATTTAATTATTGATTTATAACTATCACGAAATTAATAACTAAACCTAATGATGAACTATTTGTTGATAATGCGTGAATTTAAAGACACGCGCTGAGGTACAAAGTTCAGAAGTTTAGATTTCACCAGCTTTGGCAGAATACGAATGATTAAACAGTATTTCTTGCTTAATATTGCAAATTCATATCAACAATTGTTTTCAGAGGTACTGCCTTTCATACCACATACTTGTTACTTCGGGACTCAATTGTGCAGTCCAGTACAGTCAGATTGTGCTAAATACACCCGAGTAAGAACTTGCTGCTGTGATAGATATTTACTTCAAAAATGTAAGTTTTTGTTTTAGTATTGTATTAGTATTTATCTACGTTTTCTAATGTTTTTTTAGTTGCAGATATTCTGTTTGCGTCCGTGATTGATTGTATAATATTATTGTTCTAGGGAAGGAAAAACTAAGTGCGAGCAGTAACCGAAGTAAAGTACCAGCTTTTTTATGCTTCTTAGTTTTGGTCGTACAAATCTTTATACTGTGACTCACAATGAAATACGTATTCAATATAATTGTGTGTAGAAATGTATGCATTGTTTCTAAAAAGGAACACATTTAATTATGTAGGTACAGGCAGTACTTTATTTATTTTTGCTAATTTTATATTTGCACCAGTATTATTAAACTTGTTGATTTTGTTTAAAATAAATGACAATAATATCACAAAGATTTTTATTTCCAAAATAAAAGCATAACACTCAAAGACTAGATTCAATTCAAATGGAACTTATTGTATAAAGTGAGATCAGCTTAAACCAAACCTCAATTGAAGAAAAGCTGTGAAAAATTCCATTCCAAATTTATGGCTGTTAAGATGGTGAATCTTAAAAGCTACAAGCTACGAAGCATGATAAAGCTGCAAGAATTGCGTATTTCGTGAAAAATTATTGTTCCTTCTACTCATGTTCACAAGAAAAGACTAGGAGTGGATGCTGCACAACAGTAAATACGTGATTTCATCCAATATTTATTTTAACAACAACAGTGCATCATATATTCAAAGTCAATACAAAGTTTGTGAGTATTCAGCGGGCATACTATCGAGTTTGAACATCCTACTGGTAAAACGTCTGAAAACAAAACTGATAGTAGAATCAAGAAAATTCTATTTTTCGCAACATAGTAAGGATACAAGTATTTTTACCTCTAAGTCTTGCACATCCGCAGCAGTAGCCAAAAATGATACTCCTGTCATCGTTGCAATAACGATTGGAACATCCCGTGCACGAAGGACCCAACCCAATCATCTTTTCGAAATCTGAATTTAAAATTTAGGTAGTTCACCCAAACCGTTTATTAAAGTTTAACTAGACACAAAAGCTTATTATAGTTCGTTAGTTAGCCACAACTTTGACATCTTGGAGTTAAAAATGGAAACTTTAATTACAGTTATTGCAATAAATTAAAATTCTCGACAAAATAAAAGCAAATTATACAATTTATTATACAACAAATGATGAAGCTGAATGGTAATGTTTTATATTATGTATAATTTCTTCAAATTCCTCGGAATTCCTATCACATTCCGTCATTATACAGAATAACCTCTCAATGGCGGACACATGATATTTATATGTGGGAAAAACCCGTCAAAACATTAAAATTAAAAAAGGTAAGTAAAAGCACAAACTAAATGGATGTCGAAGTAATCAACAATGCTTGAATTCTCGACTGCTTCTAATCCACATATCATTATATATTTGTTTCGCATTTTTGAAAACTAATTTATTAAAAACTGCATCATCAAAACCATAATAGATCGGAAAATTTATTTTTTGTGCTTATCCGTTTTACGGAGGAGTCCGAAAAGAATTTTACGGTACGAACTTTGCTCTGTAGCAGTTTTTTATATTAAGAAAATTGAGAATTTTTCAAAGAAACTTCCACAGGCTACTGTAATACTCTTTATAAAACTTCTGGATTCCTCCAGCGTCGGTTTTTGTTGACTCGAACTAGCTAATGTTTCGCCAATCACCTTGTTGGCTTCTTCAGAGCTTGACTGAAACTGGCTCGCATTTTACTCTGTACCTGCTGTTATATTGTTTTATGGGCCGGAGCTAAATCAGGGGTATAAACACCGTCTCGGATGACTGATTACCATATTGGTGACAGGTAAAAACCTGAGTCGCGGTTAAGATTGTTACGTAAACAATTCTTCTACCAACGAAAAATAATAGAGTCTATAGAAATCTATAAACAACCTAACAATCTTAACCGCGACTCAGGTCTTTACCTGTTACCAATATGGGAATCAGTCATCCGATACGGTGTTTATGCCAGTCATTTAGCTCCGCCCCCATCAACCAATATAAAATCAGGTACAGAGTAAAATGCGAGCCAGTTTCAGTCAAGCTCTGAAGAAGGCAACAGAATGATTGCCGAAATGTTAGCTAGCTCGACACAACAAAAACCGACGCAGGAGGAATCCTGAAGTTTTATAAAAAGTAAGAAATTTGCAGTCACAAAACAAAATCTGTTTGCGCGTTCTGTTGCATTTTTTTGTTTAATATTTTTATTAAATATTGTAACTCGTCCAACTCCACTTCACTTAGGTAAATATGTATTTTACACATATATTTTTACAACACATATTCTTCATATACATGAAAGGGAATAGTTTAAAAATTCTTAAACTGATGAAATTACCCTCGCTTACCTTCCACGTAACCTTACTTACCCCTCGACATTTGAAGAAACCCTGAACACACTGTCGTATAGAAAAGTAGTAAACATGAAAGTGTAATTTTAGTTTTGCACATCTTTAAAAAGTTTTGTTTTACAATGCAGTTTTCAATTTAGCAAAACGCATACTTAACATGGGCTCGATTACAATGGCGCCGTTGGCAGTTTGATCGCAGTCTCATGCGCTATTTCAGGTGAAAACATTTCAACAAGTAACTCTTTTTTGTTGAATTTATTGGGGACAACGCATAATGGTCGTCCTTCCGATTTGCAATTACATTCTGTTACATAAAGTGTATCTGCTATACGCGTCTGATTTGTACAGGGTGTTCGCTTGAATTTTCACGAACAAATTTTATTAGTTTATAAATTGCCAGTCATTGCGATGTGTTTTTTATAGAAAAAAATTGATAAAATCTTGAATTCAATCTTAATAACCGTTATTCGATTAAATTTCTGTCCCGAAGAATATACTGGAAGACATAGTCGTCGAAACTTGTTTATTTTAGTGCAGTGAAGTATACGATTAATGCCGAAATTCCACGGAATATTTAAAAATTTCATTTCATTTTAAAAAAGCCTTTATTAATAGATTACTGTATAAATTATACAAGATAGAAGAACTTAGCAATTATACTTGAAAAGCCGCGAGTAACAAAGATTTAATAATATCATAAGAAATAGATGTAGGTCCTTAAACTTTTGTTTGCATAAAATGATTCAAAAGTGCAGGTTAGTGGCTGAAATGTAGCGTAATGCGCATATCTACGAAAATATTATACCCTCTAAAGGCGTATCAATTTTTTCCGTGCTAGAGCCACTGTATTTTATCTCTAGCTCAATGAAATTGTTAATACCGGAGTCCACGACCTGCAACGATTTTTTAAAATGCGGTTTTTCTGTTAATTTTTTTCCTTTATGTAACGAAGTTTTTCTTTCCTTTTTTAAGATTAAAGTCCAATTTTAAATTATGTTAAATTGGCTAGAATAACTTCAGTAAGTTAGATTTTGACGTTTTTTGGCTGTTTACTTTTCCAGCATACCTAAAGTAAACACAGATAAAGAGAGCACAAAAAATATATACAGTGTGTCCCAGCTTAAATTGCTATCATAAAATTTATTTTATATTATTTTTGAGTTAAATTTTAATTTTTTGGGGTTTAGCGTTGCCTAGTTAGTTTAACACTGATTGCTTAAACGGCAAACAAAAGGATATTAAAAAAAGTTAACAATCGTCGACCATACTTATTACTAACAGGTAGGTAAAAAAAATATTTATATCAAATTTGAAAATCCATGGAAAATTTGTCCTTGCTATAGGTAATTTCTACATATCTGTTAGAAAAGAGCTAATACTGCCAAAAAAATTGAAGTGATATTAATTGGTTGTGGATTTTGAGATTTGTCGTGTGGAATTAGATTCCAATTTTACACTACTTTTACCCCACTGTACACCAGAGAAAATAAAAGCAATTTAAATACATTTTTATAAAAAATATTCCTTATTCCTTCACTTAGTTGTTTATGTTCACTCTTAGTCACTTTTCCAACTTTTTCAAATATCTTATCGAAAGAGATAAAAAATTATGAAAATTCGTATTTCGGCGTTTCAGGGTGCAAACGTCTACAGAGTTGTCACAATGTTGAAAAAGGCGACACAATTTTCGTGAAAAGTAAAACTTTTGCCAAATTTGAAGTACACAAAAATTCCAAAAAATGTGGATTGGCGATAAGAAAAATGAATGTCATGTGTTTTCAAAATAACAAAAATTTGCTGTAACCTTCCGCAATGAAAAACCCTCCGCAAATGTTTAAACCTTTTTTTTATACCATTTTTAGGTTCGATAAAGGAACTGTATTCAAAGTTTCAGATTTATTTATCTTTTTTTATTTTCAAATTGCTTTTTTCTCAATGTTTTCATCCTTATGATTTTAAAAACGTATCTTCGTAGTCGTAATTACTTTTACATCATTAAGTCTAATGTCGTTTGACCTTTTTTTGTATGAATTCTAAAAATATATTATAGAATGTGGCAATATATGCTTTAAGGAGCTTTTACCTTAAACATAATTAAGCGATTGCTACGCCAATGCCGAAATAAAACGAAAAAGAAGTTACAATAAAAGCCGGCGTTCGATATTCGAAAATACAGTTAGATGATATGCAAATTCTTCGAGGAAGGATTGAAACGGCGTTTCTCATTTCATCTTAGATCATTGACAACATACACACACATCAAAAATTTCAAAATGTTTAAGAATTTTATTTTTTGTTTTTGTTCCTTAGTGGTTTTTGGTGGCTTGGTGGTTACAGTGGTTGAATCTACAGGCAAGTATAAGTTCATTCAACTATTTGGATAGCGTAGAGTATTTTTCGTTGTTTTGCTTCGTTATCGTTTTGTACGCTATGATCCTATGTAATGTCGCCCCTGGACTTTTGCGAAATATATAAGATAGAAATATGACATTTTCACAGCAGCAATTATCTACTAATATAGGCTGCTCGAAACATAAAAATAAAATTCAAAAGGTTTGTTTTAATATTGCATATTACATTTTTTATATTTGCGATTTTATATGTTATAAATTTAACGGGCTCAAAATCGTATTCATTTTCAAAATGTTTCTTTCGATCTAATAAAATGCGATTTTTTAAAAGTAATTTGTTTTATTAGCTAAAATCAAGTTAAGAAATTGCTTTTTGCTAAATTACTTAAATTCCAATACCTACATTATATTATTATTATCAACAGAGTATTCAAAATTTTGCAAAACAGTAAATAAGTAAAAAAATAAGGAAAATCTAAGATTAGCAGATGCGATTTTATAAAAATAAGATATTACTTAGGAGGATTTGCTTCTGTGCATCGAGAAGTTTTCAAATTCTGATTTGAAATCGAATGGAGAAAAAGGTGATATATGCTTCGCATATATCCGTTGGCCTGTTGTATAGTTTTTATCGTGGTCCTACGAGAAAAAATGTAGGGTGTGTCATTTAAAATTCAAAAGTCACCGTCATTTCCGCTCAAACCGCAAGTGCACACACTGACTTCATATTATTAAAAAATCGCACATTTTGTATATATTAGGCTACCCAAATTTCATATCGCTATGTCGAGCCGTTTAAAACTCATACACATTTTTTTGTCACGCGGTATATAGTTCCTATATTAACGTTATTCACATATATGGTATGATCAACGAAAGTGTGAGTTAATCCTAGTGACAACGAAAATTATTTTAATTAAGCAATTACGCCGGTGTGTACCAACTTTTCTAAACACTCTGTGAACACATGTAGCAACGTTAAGACCCTTAGTTACTGATTATATTTTTATATGTTTTCAGCACTTTACTCCAATTCAATCGCCTCGCAGTTCAACCAACAACCAAATTTTAATTCCCTATCTACACCATACAGCAACAATTTGCTAAAAAGAAGATGTCCGATTTGCGACTCTTCCGTCTTTAGTTATTGCAGTGATAAACTATTTCACGATTCTTGCTGCTGTCACGATCCAAACAATCCGTACGGTAATAATTATAAGTGGTCGTCCAAATTAATAGATAGTTATAACTATTATTTTCAGACCGCTTACCGTTCCAATGCCAGTTTGCAGACTGCAGTTTCTTGCATGCGAACTCTTGCCACGAACACCAGTTGATAACCGCCTGCTGCTGTACGAAATTTATGTTTTACCGAAAATAACGCTGATTAAGTATATATCTACGTACTTTATAAGAATGTTTGCAGTTCTCGTATTGGGTAATTTTTAATTTTTAGTTATTTATTTTATAGATTTAAGTAACGAAATTTTTCATTAAATAATTACTAAATCAACGTGTAACATTATTTGTCAGTGCTTTTTTCTGCTCCCATCTGTAAAATGCCTAATTACACACCGATCTAGCGAGCGGGAAGCGTCGTTTTATCACGTCAGTTTCGTTTCCCACGGATCCGAGCCACTTCGGACATTTCCAGGATTTTACCGCACGGGTTTGGGAGCAATCGGATGTTTTCGGAGGTATTTCCCACGCATTGAATTGTCAATTCTGAAGATCATGTCAGTGAACGTATTCATGTTGTTTGGCGAAAATGTGCCCACGAACTAATGGTCGTCGAAAAAGTACAGTATGCGAGACGTTTGGTAAACTTTTTTAAGTCAGTCGTTTATTAAACACTCGTTCCGCTTGTGTCAAATAAACGCGTGAGTCAAATGCCGTTTACCGCACTTGTTGCATAATAGTATATTAAAATCAAAATTCAAAGCGTGGGAAATATCTCCGAAAACATCCGATTGCTCCCAAACCCGTGTGGTAAAATCCCGGAAATATCCGAAGTGGCTCGAATTCGTGGGAAACGAAACTGACGTGACACTTCCCGCACGCTACATCGGTGCGTAATTAGGTATTTTACAGATGTACTATTTTCTACTCTCTACTGTCATTTTGCTACGTCTGTTTCATTTCTCACAGATCAGAGCCACTTCGGACATTTCCGGGATATTACCGCACGGGTTTGAGAACAATCGGATGTTCTCGGAGATATTACCGCACAGCTTGAATGTTAACAGTTGTAAATTCTGACAGTCATGTCAGTGAATTTATTTGTGTTGTTTTGCAAAAATGTATCCAAAAACTAACGGTTGTAGAAAAAGTATGGTATGCAACACGTTTGGTAAACTTTTTGTCATTCATTTATTGAACACTCGCTCCGCTCGTGACAAATAAACTCGTGGCTGAAAGGCGGTTTATTGCACTTGTTGCATAATAAACTAATGCCTAATAACATAAAAATTAGCTTAAAGCTTATTTCTAACGAGTTATTCATATCCATCCATATAGCTAGTAGACTATATTTCACACATAGAACCCATAACATTTAACTAGATCTAGACATATTTTGAGAAAATACTGCCGCAAACAAGTCGCATCCAAACGTACTGTCATCGGCCAAGTTGGTTTTTGAATGAGGCATTCATTGGTTAAAAACGAGGTTTTTATATCTCGCGCATGCGTATGCTGAACGGACCTGCTCGTTTTTTTTATAGTTCAAGTTCATGTGTTATCAGCATTAGGCGGGGCCTGTTTATCTCTAGTAGCTATATAGTTCCACCAATGCTATTAATACAGGCACTTGTGCTTGTCATTGTAAGGATATTCTCTTCGTTTTCGATTTGAAACACAATTTATAAACAGTACATTCTATATTGGGTAAATGGTTATTGTAGACATGCCTATGGGAGACCACAGAAGTTCTGCTGAACTGACATTTTTTTCTATCATCAATGCCGTGAGTCCTCCATTGTGTAATTTGAAGTGTGCAGGTTATGTTTAACAAATAACAGAAAGCGTTTATAAATTTTATAAAATAACAAAAAAGCAAAATGTCTTCAAAGGAAAATAAACGTGATTTTAAAACTCCTTCTGGGAGCAAGTATGAACAATCTGCGCGTCACAGAGACAAGTCAAAACAATATTTAGATAGGAATGAAAGAAACCATAAATCTGAAGATACAGCCAACAAACCAAGGGAAAGAAAATCTGCGGACATGTTAACATCAAAAACAGGAGGTGCCTACATTCCTCCAGCTAAGTTACGAATGATGCAAGCCGAAATAACTGACAAATCATCAGTAGCATTTCAAAGAATTGCTTGGGAAGCGCTCAAGAAGTCAATTCATGGATATATTAATAAAGTAAATACTTCTAATATTGGAATTATAGCTAGGGAGTTGTTGCATGAAAATATTATTAGAGGAAGAGGATTGCTTTGTAAATCAATCATACAAGCACAAGCAGCTTCCCCAACATTTACCAATGTTTATGCTGCATTGGTGGCAGTTATTAATTCTAAATTTCCAAATGTAGGAGAGCTTTTGTTAAAAAGATTGGTTTTGCAATTTAAGAGAGGCTTTAAGCAAAACAATAAAACCATATGCATATCTGCTTCTATTTTTGTTGCACATTTGGTCAATCAGTCTGTTGCTCATGAAATTTTGGCTTTAGAAATACTAACATTACTTATTGAAACACCAACAGATGATTCTGTTGAAGTTGCTATAGCATTTTTGAAAGAGTGTGGACAAAAGTTATCAGAAGTGTCTAGCAGAGGAATTAATGCAATTTTTGAAATGTTAAGAAATATTCTTCATGAGGGTAAATTGGAAAAAAGGATTCAATACATGATTGAAGTAATGTTTCAAATAAGAAAAGATGGGTTTAAGGATCATGCAGCAATAATCGAAGAATTGGATATTGTTGAAGAAGATGATCAGTTTACGCATTTGATTAAACTTGATGATGCAGTACAGTCAGATGCAGAAGAAATTTTAAATGTATTTAAATTTGATGACAGTTATGAACAAAATGAAAGTAAATATAAGTTGCTTAGTAAGGAGATTTTACAGAGTGATAGTAGCGCCTCTTCCGCTGAGTCTGACGACTCGGAGGAGTCTGATGATGAAAGTGATAAAGATGAAGAAGTGAAAGAACAAAGTGGAATTATTGACAATACTGAAACTAATTTAATAGTTTTGCGAAGAACTATTTACTTAACAATTCAGTCAAGTTTAGATTTTGAAGAATGTGCTCACAAACTTTTAAAAATGGAGTTAAAACCGGGGCAAGAAATTGAATTGTGTCATATGTTTTTGGATTGTTGTGCAGAACAGCGAACATATGAAAAATTCTATGGGTTGCTTGCACAAAGGTTTTGTCAAATAAATAAAACCTATATAGAACCATTTCAGCAAATTTTTAAAGATACTTACTCTACAACCCATAGACTGGATGCTAACAGGCTAAGGAATGTAAGCAAATTTTTTGCACATCTCCTATTTACAGATGCCATAGGCTGGGAAGTCTTAGAAATAATGAAAATGAATGAAGAAGATACAAATAGTTCAAGTAGAATTTTTATCAAAATATTATTCCAGGAACTTGCTGAATATATGGGTCTTGGAAAGCTAAATGCGCGTCTGAAAGATCCTACAATGCAGCAGCAATTTGCTGGTTTGTTTCCTAGGGATAATCCCAAAAATACAAGGTTTTCAATAAATTTTTTCACTTCTATTGGATTAGGAGGATTAACTGATGAATTGAGAGAACATTTAAAAAATATTCCTAAAACTGTTCCTACCATGAAGAAATCTGATAGTAGTAGCAGTTCATCTGAGTCATCAAGCGAGGATTCATCATCAGAATCATCCAGTTCCTCCAGTTCAGGAATAGAAAGGCATCAAAAAAAGA
Organism: Cylas formicarius; assembly: GCF_029955315.1. Taxonomy (NCBI): domain Eukaryota; kingdom Metazoa; phylum Arthropoda; class Insecta; order Coleoptera; family Brentidae; genus Cylas; species Cylas formicarius. Next base: position 37,975,583 of record NW_026844214.1, on the reverse strand, counting down.
AAAAAAAGTTTAGACAGGAAATACTTAATGACAAGAAATATTCTAAAGAAAAGGAGCATCACAACAGAGATGACCAGAATGGTAAGAAAAAGTATATTGATGACCACTCTAGAAACAAGAGAAAAAGACATTCAGTTGAATCTGAACATCAACAGACTAAAAAATATTCAAAGGATAAAAAAGATTATGAATGGGTAAAAAGTAGACATGAAGATAACGTATCCCAACTTAAAAATACAAAAAAAGTATTTGAAAGATCAAAATCACAAGAAAAGATCATAAAGAAGAACTTGAAGAAAAAACGATAAATAAGCTGTAGGATTTGTATTATAGTAAATAAGTAATTGTGTATTTTTTGTTAAATAAATATTTTATATAACTGTTGGATGTTTCTTGCTTTTTTTACATTAGGACAATATCTTGCAACGGTAATCTTAAGATCTTTTAGGCGTTAACATAACAGAAAATAAACAAACCATAATTAAACATAGTTTATTCGAACTTTTTCTTGCAAAACAATTCTAACATACTAAATGAGTTGAGATTTTTCAACCTCCTTGACTTTTTAAAAAGTATATTTGATTTTAATATATTTATACAGGGATTTTACATTTTTAAATGTAAAACCAGTTTTTTCTAAAAAAAATCTTGTTCCAAAAATAAAATAAAAAATTGAAGCTAATTGCAAACATTTGCGGTAAAGCAATCTATATTTTATTTTACTTTTTCCTCAGTTATTTCAAAAATGCGTATGTTCAATACGTATGTAATTGAATCATTTGACGGAGATCCGTGTTGCGTTATGGAAGTTTTATCGTATACATTTAGAAACTATATCTAACGTGCAAAATTCATTGTGCCAATTCTACAAAGTGACAAAATCTAATTACTATCTTTTGCGTTTGGTGTTTACACCAAGCGTAGTAAATTTGCAGGCGAAATTTGAAATCTACGTTAAATAGGTATTACAAATTAGCATTTTATTAATAAAAATAAAAATATATTGTAATTAAATCATTCTAATACGGAAAAAAAATTACAATTTACGCGCAGCTTCAAGTGATATGGTGTGCCCATATATTTACTACACATATAGTGCGTCGCTCAAAACTCTAGAGAAGGGAAATTCGCGCATGTGCGAGTCATTTCAAAATTTGTTTTTCACCAATAACACCTGTTATTTAAAATCTCACTTTGAATCAACAAGTAATCCATTAAAATTTCAAAGAAAAGTTGAAGTAAGCGAGTGAAGATCGCTGTTTTAAAAGAAACAGGTGCAAGGTGCAAATTGGTGTGTGAAATTTAGGGGTATGAACGGACGATTCTTTATGAAAATGCCATTGGGGTTTGAGATGCATCAATTTTAGGGTATTTACGGCCCCAATATCATCTAATAACTATATGGGTGCTCTTTCTTACATTTTGAATTTTAAAAACTTTTAATTGGTCTCTAATATAAGTTCAAAACTATGTAGGATAGTGTCTTAACCATTAAATGTATTCACAGCGCTCATAATTCAAAAACCTTACTTATTTCTCTCTTTTGATTGTGGCCCACCCCATATCTTTTCGGAAATATACAACTTTTTAAAGCAATTTGCGCATATACATTCACATTGAAAAAACATTTTGTGTTTTGAAGACACCATAAATTTTGGTACGAAAGGTACAATAAATAGTTTGAAAGCATTTTTTCTACTAATCCAATGCAATTTTATGCAACTGACAATATGTACAGCTATTACTAGGAAAGGCAGTAGTGATTGTGCATTTGTTATGCAAAATACTAAACATACGCAAAACAAAAAGTGGTGTTAACTATAATAAATTGAAAACCACTATAGATTAGATTTGTAAATTTCATAAAACGTCTGCAGAAATTCATATTTATTATTTTCCAACATTTTCGTTCAGTAGCTTACATAATGTTATTGACAAGGTTCATTGGTATCACAGCAACAATATTAACTTAAAAGCATCTAAAAAACAGATTCTTCTGTTTTAAATATACATACTCGAAAATCACTAAACATTCAATTCATGAACAGCAAATTTATTTTTTATGAGAGGAAAGAAAGTTTATTATTTTGACATCTTATTAATGACATTTTCTAAAAATATCACAAGCACATCACAAAACATTGACTAAAACCGGAATGAAATTCTGGAGGTAGGTTCGGCTTGTTTACTGCGTGTACTTCGTCACTCCGTATACACTCTATTCGTTCGGGTTTTGCTTTTTGACGTAGAGTGACTCCGTTTGTGTTCGGTTATACAGGGGTTTTACATACACTGCAGGATTTTAAGAGCAAGCATGCGCTAAAGTGTGAAACTGGCGAATTTGCCTGTTTGTTCTATGACGCTTATTGCTTGTTATAGTAACAACTTAAGATACCAAATATTTGTTAGGTGGTTTCAGTTTCGTTTAGAAATTAATTTTATTTATTAATATAGGGAATTTTTTCAATATTTGTGTTGGATACTAGGTAGTAATAAAAAACTTTAAAGAAGTACATCAGCGACAATTTATGTTTGAAATATATATATTTTTAGATATATCAATCATATCCCGGTTTTTGAAACTGTTTACTATTAAAAAGGGGCACCTGACGTCTGCAGTTTCCACTTTTTTCAATTAGATTGACTTATTCATTATCCTCGTCGTTCAGATTTTTTTTTAACTAAACAGAGACGCAAATATTAAATTATTTTTCAATACTAATAAAAATGAATGATAAAGATAAACACACAAAAAACTAGTTCTGCCCGAAAAGTATTAAAACAATAACAAACTAAAACAGCTGTTTGACAGTTATGTTTGACGTTCTGCTCCAAAATCCAGGGGCGTTCGGATATACAGTTTATTATCTCCAAACTCGCGTGACAAAAAACTATTCTTGCACCGCTCCAGCAGTTTTTATTAGCCGAACCCACCTTGGAGAACTTAGTTACACTTATTGTGTCAATATATACAGTCTGTCTCTGTGATTTTGGGAAAAATAAACAGTTGTGCATACTGCAAAATCTCAAACGCAATATGTCAATTAAATTACTTTGGACAATTAAAAGTTATTATGAAGAATAGTTTCAAACAGTCAAAAATGCAACATTGTTTATTGACTATAAAAATTTTAAGAAATTTTGAAAACAAGTGGGCACATAACATTTTATGACGTTCATCATATATGACAGCGATTTCGGTTTTAGAATATGCACGACTTTTTCCTAAACCAAATAATAGAATAGTTTTCCATATGACCTATATTGTTTGTTTCTAACACGACCATACTAATTCTATCTAAAGTTTCCAGGCCTTGAAAAGTACCTACAGACCAATTAATTAGTGGAAAAAAAATAATAAGTGTTTATAACCACTACAACAAAATTTTTATACAAATACATCTAACAAGAGAAGCTGTGTCTATTCTCAAGACTAACGTTTACATATTAATAAATCGACTCATAGGGACCCTACAAAATACGATTGATTATTGACATACCAATGCTAGGATGACAGCTTCGATTCAGTTTTATGACCATTACTTGTCTGTCCATTTAAAAATGAAAATCCTACAAAAATATTTTTTACTCTTATGCTGTAAAACTTGAAGCGACTTGTCGACAAAATTGCACCTGATGTTTTTGTATGTTCGATAGGTACATACATTTTGTTTTTATTTTTTGATTATTCCTATTGGTTATATTGTTCGGCGCTATTTAATATATATAAAGAAGGACCAAAATTACAAAGAAAACAATAAATGTGAAGCAAATTAAATTTCATCATTTAATTTAATCACTGCTATTATAAATCGATAAATGTATATGATCAGGTATTAGAAAATTTTAGATTTTAAATTCACGACATGCCTGACAAGCTATCTTAGAACGTAGACATGGGTGTTAGGAAGGTACCTAGTTGAAATACGTATGTCAAACAGTACACGAATTATTCGATAATTAATTTATTAATTGCGAAAGTTATAATTGCTATGTGCTATCCACAAGTAGCTACAAGACAGCACAAAAAGTAGTCACTTTGTATAGAATCATAGAATCTTAGCAGCAATTCCTGTTAATCCCAAATTCACTGCTGTTCAAATTGATTTTAAAAGCTATGTTTTAAAGGCACAAATGGATACGGAAACTAGAAAAAATATTCCTGATTCACAATTCCTTTCTTTTAAACTCTTTGGATAACAAAAAAACAAACGGAATTAGGGTATGTCCTAACGTTCCTGCGTTAAAAATAAGAAAATCTTAGATCTTTGTAGTATTATTTTGACCTTTGAAATCACTTTTATTTATAGGCTAGGCAATAAACTACTCAAAAGTTTCTGTATATGGCCTCAGAAAATTTTTTGGTGTTTATGGGGCACACAAAACTGATACTTTTAATTTATGTATTTGTGATCTTTGTTGGGTTAAAATTTATTTAGATATTTGTTATCCTTTTTTGTGATTTATTTAGATATTTTTTATTCATTTCTGTGATTTATGACAGTAAATATATCAGAAAGCCTAAAAAACATTGTTCATTTATAGCTTGATTTTTTTTAATTGCGCATGCCTCAAGGATTGTCCCCTAAAGGTTATCAATGAAACTCATTTCCTGCCATATAAAGTCACCACAAATTTAGTCAATTAAAATATATGTAATGTCTTGTAAATTGTTACTAAACAACAATCAGTTATTTTTTATAAATACCATTTTGCATTGTGATAAATATTTTTAATGGGTGAATATTCATCAAGCGCTATAATTTGTTTTTATCTCTCTCTGCTTATTGCAGTATAAATAATTTCTTATACATTTCTATAAATGCCATAGATGATGAGATAACAAAGTCATAGTGAATTGAACCCTGATGAAAACTTTAAATTAGGAGAACTTAAACCATGAAAATTTTTGTTATAATGTTGCTAGAGCCATTTATATGCGTGTGTAAATGCGGCTTTAGTTATAAATTCAGAATCAGATTTTTTTTTCCATCTGATCCTTAAAACGCATAATGAGGTGAACACCTATTTTATTTCCATTCTTATCAAAAGTTTGATAAGAATAGTTCAATTAAATACGATTACTATTAGAGCAAGATGTTCCAGATGGATTAATTTTTATTTAAAAAAAAAAAAATCTCGGGCGCATCACAACCAAGTTACTCATATACTAAAACTTTATGAACCTGTATTATTGCTAACAGTTTCACTATGTCTTGAAACAGGAAGTGGTTTAGATATACCCAATTTTACTATGCCTGGCAAAGTGCCTTTCAGAACCTGAACCGCCTGATCTAATGTAAAATTTTTTATAACTGTACCATTAACACTTATAAGCCTATCGCCGGGTGTAATTCGGCCATCAATTTCAGCTGGACCATTGGGAACTAAACTTCTGATTACAATAATTGTTGAATGAACATCGAGGGGGTCTTGATAGTCAAGGATTGAAAAGCCAAGCCCTCGGTCAGCTTTTTGCAATTCCAAAAATTCAATATCTTCACTCCACAATGCTACATTAGTCATTTCCAATGAATGTGACTTTGCTTTTTGCAAATTAACTGGTTCCTCTGAAACTGTTAGAAAAATTTATATTATAGATACTTCTATTTAAATATGGGGTCTGTAAATACCTGTAATGGTGCTTGATGTATGAAGACTTGTATCACTTAAGGCTTTGACCAAACGTTGCTCTGGATGTGGTAACAAATTCTTTAAACTGCCCCCCAGGATATTCCTTTGTTCAAATGCTTTTAAATCTTGGGAAGTGTTTATAACTCTGTTATCCATTTCTTTTCTAGAACACACTAGTCTAACTGTAGTGGGTAACTCCCTGAGTAATTTTACAACTTCCACATGGCTGAGACCAAGTAACTTTTGGCCGTTTACTTCCAACAGCTCATCACCAGGACTAAGTTTACCATTTTGACCAACTGGTCCTTCTGGAAGAATGGAACGAATGAAGTGACGTGGACGAAGTTCTACTCCTCCTTCCACGTCGACCGTACCTTCCAAGCTTATACCCAATCCTAGAAAAAAAAAAACATTGACCCACATAAAATCATAAATAAAACAATTTTACCCTTCAACTTAGTTAAATTGGCTACAACAACATTCGCTTCCTCTCCTAAAATCCCTTCCCACTTCTGTTTTATACTACTCTCAAGGTCATCCTGAGGATTTGCTTCAAAATTTTCTTCTATAAATATTTCTTTTGTTTCGGGAAATTGTTCAAAGATGTCACTATTTACAGATTGTACTGATACACCTTCCGCTTCAATTGGCTCCTAACAAAAATACAAGATCTGTTGAACTGAATAAACAAAACGCCATATCGAGGGGCCTTACGCAACCAAAGTACAAAAGCTATTTCACGCAATAAACGATTATTTGACGTGTTCTGTACAAACGGGAATTAAAATTCTGGGGATGATTATGATATTTTTAGGGCTTTTACAAAAATTTGTATAAGAAAATAAATTTAAAATATCACTCTATATGCCAAAAAAAGTTTTCCAGTAATACACGGAGCTTAGTAGCATATAATAAAATACCATACCATAAGTTAGTCAATATAGTAAAATTTGGAAAATTCTAATACATACCTCAACATTTTCAATTGGTATCCAACTTAAAGTAGTAACAGATGGAGAAGATGGATTGAGATCTTTCGGTTCATGACTCGCCAAAACTTCACGCAGCTGTTCAAATTTTGGACCCCTTAAGTACCTCTCAAAAGTCAAATACACAGATTCCCCTGTTTCTTTTAATTTTTTCACAGCTTCATGGTTTGTCAGTTCCAGTAAAGACTGACCATTGACTTCAATGATCCGATCATTTATATTTATTTCACCAGATTTGTAAGCTTCAGATCCTTCAGTTAAGTTTTTGACAAATAATCCATTCAAATCTTCGCGCTCACAAACGTAACCTGCCACTGTTATGCCTAAGCCAAATTCATTCTTTTTCAAAACTACAGAGAATCTTTTAGTCTCAGGAAGAGCATATTCTATATCTACTGGGGTAACAAGAGTCTGACTCGCACTAATTGGTGATTGGCAATCGCCAGGAGAACAGCAGTTTGGAGTATAGTTATTGTTAATGTTTATTTCATTTGCATCAACTCCATTAACCTTATCATGTTTTTCATCTGGTGTATTTTCATCACTATTACAAATCTGATGGTGCAAATTAAAGAAAGTCGAGTATCCATTTTGAAGTAATTGTCGATCAAGTTCTTCTGTATTTGTGAGGATTTTTGTAGGTACTATTGGTGCTGTGCAAGCATATGATTGGATATCTGCTGATGTGGGCTCTATAGGACGAGCAACAACCATTCTAACCTATAAAAAAAATCTCAATTAAAAAATTTCTTTAATAAATATTCAAACAATTGCAAAATATAATGGAGACAATTTTGCACCAGAATATGATTTCGTAAATGTTAAATTCATAATTTTAACAATTTGTTTATATATAGATAAATAGAGTGAATAGAAGCAATTACCTGAGATCCAGCTTGTCTTAATACTGTAGCCACTTGATCAGCAGATAGTCCCCTCAAATTTATATCACCAATTTGTAAAATGTGATCACCACTTTGTAATCTACTATCTTTATCTGCTATTCCACCTGGAAGAATTGATTTTATCACAACTCCTGTACTTCGGCCACCGACTATACCAAAACCAAGACCAGAACCATCATTAACCAAGTCAATCACCTCGACCTGAGACCACTCTGTACTTAAAACCATTATGTTGAGTGATAAGAATCATTTCTTAACATTGGTTTTAAAATCTGGCCAATATTTGAACACAAAAATTTACCCTGGTTAATCGATTGTTTATTAATTCTGTTTTGATTGTGTTTTCCTTACATTCACTGAACATTTTTGTCGAAAATTTTCATAGATCAATGTTATAGGTGTAAAATTTTGATTGTTCGTACACATATTTAGTCCAACCGCAGTCTGTGAACCCAGTTGAATAAAAAACAATCTTACAGAAAAATTTACTTAACCCTCTCTCAGCATGTATAAGCTGTTCGTTGCGTGTTGGAATGATAACTTTCCTGTCCTTTTCTCTTTCGTTTTACATTACGCATGTCTCTTTAAAAACTTATTAGCTTTAAATATAGCAAAATCACGCAACATGAATACGCTATTACAATTTTGTAAATCAATATCACCCAAACATGTCCTTTATTTCCAATATTTAATGTCTACACACTTTTTTGCGCAGATATGGTTTGGACTATTTTTCAAATGTGAAAAATTTCAATATTGGTTCAACGAATATTTAGGTCTTCTACCCTTAAAAAGAGATTCGGGCTACAACCTATGTGTTCATTTCTTTAAAAAAATATAACTAAGATAAAAGCAAGCATTTTACCGGTGACAAATAATTTATTGTATTGTAAAAAAGTCCATAAAAACATTGATCTTTTGATTTATACTTTTTCTATTTATTAATGCATGATCCTGTAGGTTTTGCTCAAGAATATACATGTCGGTTGTTCTTTGAGAAATAATAATCGCTGTATGGCATGCACATAAAACATATAAATTTTTAGGTTTTTTCTGCTTTTATAGTTTAGGTTAGCCAAAATTTAAAATTCCTATTTGGGGGTGGACCAGTAAATCAGAATAGACTTGAGTAAAATCAGTTGACCGATTTAAAAAGAATCGCGCTCAACATTCAATGAACGAGTGAAACGCATAAGTAATCCTATGAAGTGGTGGGTCGGAACAAAGGGGTATTCGCCAGTTATCCTTTAGTCTGAAATTAGTAGCGCTGTGTACTTGGTCTCATCCTTTTGATCGAACGCCCAAAAAAGGAAGCTATGAATTTTAATTTGAAGAATTCAGAAATCTGCTGTGTGTTATTTGACTTAGACAACACCTTAATTGAAACAAGAAAAGCAGATGCTAAGGCTTGTAGTAAGGTAATTTTTTATATGCAGAATAATTATTAATGCAAAAATGTTGGTTCGTTTTCGGGAATATATTATCACCTTTATTTTTAGAAACATTAAATATTATTTTTGCCAGCATGTTACGTCTCCGTCGCTGGTCGATCAGCTGTTGTTGATGACGTCACGCGAAAGGCCATGTTGAAAATTGATAACCTATCATACAATAATTAATAATTATTAATTTTCATGAAAGTACATTTAGCAATATATTTCGCTTACGCACAGCAATAAATATTTTTCGCTAATATCTCGTGGTCATAATACGCTATTGGTTAATTAAAGTCACACAAATATATTTAATCTAATGCGAAAAAGCTATATGTATAAAAACGGGGGTTATTTTGACATTGAATCCGTGGCTTTTTGATTCTCTCTTCTTAAATTTTAAAGAATGGAGTCAACGACTGATGCTAAAAATACGTAAGACGATACCAGACTCTAGAAATTGCCGAATATAGAAACTCTGTATGGGCCCGTTGCTAAATATAACATTTACGCTAGGTTGCAAGGCTCCGCAGTATCTTTTCGATATTCCACCGGTTTAGAACGTATATTGTTAATTATGGCGGGAGAAGTGTCGGAGGCGGTGAAAAAATGTTGCAATATTTTAAAGAATTCATCAAGTGATACCGAGAAGTTTGCAGCACTGTTTATGGTGACAAAGTTGGTGAAGGGTAAACATGCTACACCTGCTGCAAGAATAGCTATTTTTGAAGCCATTGGATTTGATTTTCTTAAACGACTTTTGCTTACTACAGATGTTCCTGTTGATTGTCCTCCATCCATTTATAAATCAGTTGCCTTAACAATAATCTCTGTATTTTGTACAGAAGAACAATTGGTTACAAAAAAGGAAATGTTAGAGTTAATTCCTGTTTTCCTAGATATTGTTGAGTCAGCAGATGATAGTGACAATGATGATAATTTAATGGCAATAGGTGAAGCTTACAATTGTTTAAAAGGTATTGCATTATTTTCTGCTGGTCAGAAAGCATTAATTGATGTTGGAGCTATAGATAGATTAAGCAAAGTCTATTCTTCAGCTAGTTTTCAATCTGACGAAGCTCTTAGTGTTATGGGTTTATTAGTGGCCAAAAAAGGTGCCTTGTCCTGGGATCCTAAAGATCCAAAAGCATTTCATGCTTTGGTTAATAAAATTGCCCTAGATTTTTCAACAGATCAAGACAAAAGAAAATTTGAATTAGCAGAATGCCTTAATGCTATAATTTTTAATTGTCCCAGAAAAGTTGTTTCAGAATCAGCTACAAGTGAAAGTTGGCCGTTGAGTATTTATAAGGGATTAAGTGACATATTACAAAGTAAAATTGGGCCTGCCCAACGAAACCCAGCCCTGATTTTGGCTTCTAGTATGGTAGATTTGCTTGGTGTGGAATGGATACTTTCTGATGAAGATAAAGGAAAACAAATGTTTCTACTTTTGGTTCAGTTAGCTGCAATTGAAGTCCGTATGCAGCTTGATGGAAAAACATTAAAAGGCACCCAACAAAATCAAAATCTTATTACTGGTTGTTACATAATTCTCGAATTGTCCTTAACATTTATTGCTCAGGATACTATAGATTTGGATCAAAAAGAAAGGCAAAGTCTATATACTGCACTTAAGGGGGCTTTTACAGCGGTGGTAAATTTGTTGGTAAAAGTTGCTCAAGAGAAGAATAAGCCCGCCGGGGAAGATAAATTATTTGTTTGTGCTACAATCAGAGTGTTGGCATCTTGGATAGCTCAAGAAACTACATCTATGAGACCTCAAGTATACCAGTTGTTGCCATTTATGTTAGAGTTGGCATTTGAAACATTTTATGCCTACCGATCTAGGAGGATTGCTGAAAAAGCGGGCACACCTATAGAGTCTGATCCATTAAGCAGTACAGATATTCTAAGGGTTATGCTACCTGCCCTTTGTCATTTAGCCGTGGAAGATGAATCCAGAGCTATTATGCTAAAGTGCCACTGTGATCAAGTTCTTGTTGAAGTTATTGAATTTCATTGGACAATTGTGAATCACAAACGACCACCTGTCCCACGTGCGGAAAGATTGAAAGCTTTAAGTCAACCAAAACCCGAGTTGACTCCCGAAATTTTGGAAGACATGAAAGATTCAAGAAGTGCCATGATAAGTACATGTAATGTTCTAATGAACTTAACGGTTTTAGAAAATAAATATGTGGAAAATTCACCGATATTTAACAATTTAATGAAATTTATATTTGATAGCCTACCTGAATTAAAGGATATTCCTGAAAATTTAGTACTACATGGTAATCTTGCTGTGCTAGGATTACTTTTGCTTAAACAATTGTCAAATAAAGTTAAGAAAAATGACTTTTCGATTTGTCGATATATACAGGCAACTATTCGTTTTCTTTGGAATGCCTATACTATTGATGAGTCAAATGATCCCACAGCTTTGGTTGTTGCAATGGCTTATAAAGAAAATTGGATGGAGATGGTAGAATTATGGTTCCTGGGAATGCAAACTATGTCTAGTGTTATAGCTCAGATTCCCTGGATCTCGGAATTTGCCATCGAAAGTGGTTGGGCAGAGGGAATTGTGCAAACATTGAAAAAGGTAAAAATTGGAACCCTGCCTGCAAATGTTAAAGCAGCCTATGAAGATTTTTTGTGCCGCCTTGTTGATGCGAATGAAGGTGTTGTTGAAGTTCTAAAAAAATCTGAAGCTTTAAGGGTGTGCAGAAATCACAGGTTGATGGAATTAGGCAAAAAATTGTTTGGAGATTAGGGTGCGCATTTTATTATTTTATTTTACATTTTTCTGCTGTAATAAGCTTCAAAGTTTTTTGTAGTTTTTTTATACAGCACATTTTTTATTGAATGAGTGATTTGTAATTTGTAATATATAATTTATTTGACGACTTCTTGTGTTACTTCTTGATATTTATACCCAAGCCTAATATTGTTTTGGCACCAGTCGAGTTTGTTGGTCATTTTCCAAAATTATGTTAATTTCGAATGTGGTTAAATATAGAGTTAGCGTAATGTTTTATTACGGAACTTCTGGGAAAATATTAAGTAAGTTCTAGTATGTTCTGCTACAAATCGATTGGTATCCCTTCATTTTTCTGTTTAATAAAACCCCAAAATGACAAATGTTGGTATATTCTACTAAACGTTCTTTGTTGTTGCTTTGTTAGTGTTTTTTTATTACTGTTTAATCTAACCGCAAAACAATCTAAGCTACTTTCTAGGTAAAAAAAATTATATTAATAAAAAAATGATTAGCGTCCTTTAAATTAACAGTAACATCGATAAATGAAAAAAATGCATTTTTTAAATAATAATTTTCAAATTTTGTACTGACAGGGGCTAATTTAATCCGAAAAAGTACATTAGGTTGAAAAATAGGGGTTAAAAATCTCTATTCGTTCTTAAAAAGTCATTGGCACATTTTGTTCTTCAGAAATCTTTATCTTCGTCTCTACACTCAATAATTTTAATCGAGTTAGTGCGAAATATTACACACTTATAATATATTTAGTAAGTTATTAATTCTAAAATTATCTAAGAAATCATGTTCTCCAAAAATTATTTCATTAATTAGTTACATGCATATTTAGCCATATTTCAACATCGAGAACTTTAGTATAGGTATATGGATAGTATTTTACATTATAGTAACGGCAACAAAATTTTTTGTTTCTATTATCTATCTTTTTAATGTCTTTAACACTCCTAGATTACACAAAAGTTGATTGGTAAATACGGTTTTCAACAAGATTGTGCCTCCACAGCCACCAGCACCTTTCTTAAAAGTTTTAGAAGGTGTCCTGATAATCCTGACGCCGACCTAGACTCTTGGAGAACTCTTCTTTGGGAAAAGGCACTTGGCGCTCAGTATTCTAACATATCAGGTAAATGTTGTATACTTCGTTATTGAAATCGTTTATTAAAGACTTTTTCCCGATTTATTATTAAAGTGAAATCGTCGTTACATTACGTGTTTCGATTCAAACAGCCGCAGGCCGCAGGAAATATTGAATGAATTATTTTGAAAAAATATGCAATATTATTATTTAAAAGAAAACTAATTCACTTTATCTACCGCATGGTAAATAATTGACTATAAGACACATATCCAGAATTATATATATTTTTTAAATTTTAGAGGTGTAAAATTAAAATAATATATTTTTTCTTGGCCAGTGACACGATTTGTTTTTTAATTGACTCTTTCGAAGAGCAGTGTAGTTTTGGTAAGTTTGTAAATTGCAATGACAAGTCTTTCAACGATTATCGGCAATGGGCAAATGGCTCCGCAAAATATTCTAAGATAATTGGAAAAAAGAAGAGCACGAGTGTGGTGATAACATAGTCCTTCAGTGCTGTGGTGGAGCATTGCACGCGGCGGTTTAACCTCCGTTCGCTCCCGACAGAATCCCTTGTATTCGTCCTCAAAACTTTGATATCGGTTTCCACTGTGTGGACTTAGTGTTTTTAGTGTTCAGTGCATGTTTTAAAGTGATAATCGTCGTCGGCCCCGTCGTTTTTCCCTGTTCACGCCGGTATGGAGGCCGGATGGGCCCGGATGGTCCGCGGTGGAAGCGGGGGGAAGCCGATTTTTTTGGTATCGGTCAGAATCGTTTTTTGCTAGCTGAGCAAATTATTGGTTATTTTTCTTCTTTGTACGTGGTGGTCATTTACCAGAAGCGAAAATCCTCGACGGAAGTCGGCAATGGGCGAATGATCCTAGCAATCGAGCCCAACATTTTTTTGTGAAACGCATAATTGAATTGAATTGAATAGTCCCTCAGTGATTCTGTGGTGGATTCTGTGGTGGAACATTGCACGCGGCGGTTTAACCTCCGTTCGTTCCCTACAGAATCCTTTGTAATCGTCCAAAAATTTTGAAATCGGTCTCCACTGAGTGGATTTAGTGTTGTCGGTGTTTTGTGAACGTTGTAAAGTGTTAATCGTCGCCGATCCCTTCGTTTTTCCCCGTTCACGCCGGTATGGAGGCCGGATGGGCCCGGATGGTCCGGGGCGGAAGCGGGGGGTGTCGGTTTTTTTTGGTATCGGTCAAATTTGTTGTTTTGCTAGTTGAGCAAATATTGGTTATATGTCTTCTTTGTACGTGTTGGTCAATGATCAAAAGCGAAGATCCTCGACGGAAGTCGGCAATGGGCGAATGATCCTAGCAGTCGAGCCCAACATTTTTTGTGAAACGCATACTTGAATTGAATTGAATTGATTCTGTGGTGGAGCATTGCACGCGGCGGTTTAACCTCTGTCCGCTCCCGACAGAATCCCATGTATTCGTCCCAAAAAGTTTGATATCGGTTTCCACGGTGTGGATTTAGTGTTTTGAGTGTTCAGTGTACGTCTTAAAGTGATAATCGTCGTCGGCCCCGTCGTTTTTCCCCGTTCACGCCGGTATGGAGGCCGGATGGGCCCGGATGGTCCGCGGGGGAAGCCGATTTTTTTGGTATCGGTCAGAATCATTTTTTGCTAGTTGAGCAAATTATTGGTTATTTTCCTTCTTTGTACTTGGTGGTCATTGACCAGAAGCGAAAATCCTCGACAGAAGTCGGCAATGGGCGAATGATCCTAGCAGTCGAGCCCAACATTTTTTTGTGAAACGCTTAATTGGATGGTTGGATAGTCCTTCAGTATTAGATCTATGGATGGTAGAATAGGATGAATAACCTTTTTCATTGCTGTCAATAAAAACAAAAAGTTTTTTTACACTGAGTTAGCCTGTTCGAAGTTTTTTGTAATTTTGCATTGAATTTTGGTCATATTTATCGGCATTATGGGCAAGATGTCGAAAGATAAGCGGGATATATACTATCGTAAAGCCAAAGAACAGGGCTGGAGAGCACGAAGCGCTTTCAAACTGATTCAGATCGACGAGAAATTTAATATTTTTGAAGGTGTTAGCAAAGCAGTTGATTTATGTGCTGCGCCTGGAAGTTGGTCTCAAGTTTTATCGAGAAAATTATATTTGGGGGATACCATTACTATAAAAGATGAAACTCGCTTATTTTACACAGATACTTTGCTGGATTCACAAACACCAAAGAAAGAAAGTGCATCAACCAGTGGTAAAGAAAATTCAGTTCAGAAAAATAATGTTAAAATTATTGCCGTAGATTTGCAACCCATGTCACCATTGCCAGGTGTAGTTCAAATTCAAGGAGATATAACTAAATATTCTACTGCTTTAGAAATAATTAGCCACTTTGAAGGTGACCATGCAGACTTAGTAGTTTGTGATGGTGCTCCTGATGTCACTGGACTTCATTGTATGGATATATACATTCAAGCCCAGTTACTGTTAGGTGCACTTCATATTGCCTGCAATGTTTTAAAATCTGGAGGAACATTTATTGCAAAGATATTTCGAGGGAAGGATAATGATTTGCTAACTAACCAGTTATTGACATTATTTAAAGAAGTGCATGTAGCAAAGCCTAGAAGTTCAAGAAATTCAAGTATTGAAGCTTTTGTTGTCTGTCAAAATTACTGTCCTCCAGAACAATTTGATGCCAAACTTATAACACCTTATTTAGATGTATCAAACAAAGATTTTAGTTCCCTCACAGGCGTTAATCGAGTACTCATTCCATTTATTGTTTGTGGAGATGTAAGTGCATTTGATTCAGATACTTCATATCCATTACAATTGCAAGGGGAGGCACCATATCAATATAGACCTCCAGTTCAGCCACCAATTGCTCCTCCATATGCTTTTAAACCAACAGAAATAGATGATTTTTTGAAGAAAATTGATGAAGCGGCAAAACGTGTAGGAATTGGTCTAGAAGCAGATTTGGAAGATTTGGATTTAAATATAAAAGCACTCAATCTCATGGATGATAGTTCAAATTCAAAAAATTCCATTGAATTGCCAGAAGAGTTTTGTAAAGATGACAAAGAGACCAAGGAATTATTTGAGAATGGTCCATATTTTAATCTAATTTCAAAGGTGGATGCTCTTAAGGGTGAGGAATGTGGAGATATTCTTGATACAGACCTAAGAAATGCCACAGAACTTCAGTTTTTATATGAAGATGAACATACTGATCCACAAATCATTGCGCAATTGTTACAACACATGCAGTTAAGCAATATGAATCCTACATGTACTTGCTCAGAATAAGTTTCAAATATTATAAATGTTGGTTGTATAAAAATGTATGTTTAAGAATTTTCTTTGTAACTAAACTATTCTCCTAAATATAGAACAAAAGTAAAATCCTTTTTTAATTGCTTTTCCATTTGTTATAAAATATATTGTGTATAGATTCTATTAAAAAATTTACACACATATATAATAGTTCTCAAACAAGGGAAAAAGTTAAGTCAAGGGCTTAAAAAGTGAATAATGCAGTGATTAAAATTTTAATTTTTTTGACTTTATTTTTGCCACTCATTTAAGATCTAATAAATATATAATATATATTATAATATATATATTTAAAATGAGTGTGTGTAAAATTTGCTGACTGAAAGTGTTTCATTTTTTTTATAATTTGATTTTGGCGTGGTTTTGGATTAAAATTTTCAACAAAAATATTCTCTAATGTTGGAAAAATTTGTCACAGCATTTTAACAGCCAAATTGTTAATTTTGTCAGCTTAAACATACATCGCATACAACTTTTTTTTTGGGAATTGAATTTGTGTATTTATGGGTATACATGAATCTTAAAGCGTTTCAACTGTTAATTTCAACGAGATTACAGTTTCCAGAAACTATACAGCATTTAGTGTACACAGCACCCAGTCCCGAAACAGTCGATATCCCTGATGCGCGATATGGTCAATGTTTCACGGGTCGGACAGCGAGTAATGTCGTCTTATCCGTTGACCTAATATTGCTATTACTATTTTTAAAAGCAAAAAATTTCCCCAAGGAATGTTTCTGTATAACTTTGTTTTTGTAATTTTTTTAATCAGTTTTCTGTATTATTTTAGAGGGTTTATTAATTTCTATGATAATAGACCTACTTCGAACGTCGAATTGAAAGATAGTATACACCTACGCTGTGGTGGCTATTCGCAAAGTAAAATTATTTCTTAAAATTTTTGGAAATAGGTAAACTAAGATTAATTATTTTATTAATTGGACATTGGCCATAGTTTGATAGGTAGCAAAAGACGATTTGCGTCGACTGGAGGCAGATATATATTTACATTTCTATTTCAAAAAAAATGTATATAAAATCTTCTCCCTCCCCTTAGTGCTACCACTAAATGAAGTGTTGTACCCGGTTTCAGTTTGTAGTTGCTTATTGTTTTATCGTCCTTAAGTTGCTTTCCTTGAAAAATAAGCCTTTGTTGTTGAGGCGGAATGCCTTCTCTCTCTTCTATCTTCTCTTTAAGTGCAAGGATTTTATCTGATGGTTCGACGTCAATCAGGCGCGCATCCCCAGTCAGCGTGATGATTTTGATTATCATTGATTTTGCGAAATGTGGAATTACGTTGTGCTATCCATCGAAACGTTCGAACTACCAAGTAAATGAAATTGGATCATCAGAAACATGAAATAAACGCCAAAATTAGACAAATGGCTTGTTCACAGTATACTAACTAAATATAGTTAGTTACCGGAGCTTTCCCGCGCGTTCCTAATAAAAATGGGACATGTAAGAGATGGCGCTGCGGACACCATTTTTCAATGCGTGAGCAAAGATTATTGACTTATGAAAAATAAATAAAATTAACCTTACCAATATTATTTGAATCTGCATTGCCGTTTGCTAATTTGCCATTGCGTAGGTAAGTCCTGCGTACCAATCACTGAACTCTTCGGATGTTGTTCTTGCTTTGGTTTTTATCTGCTTCTCAAAGCTTTTACCATTTGCAATAATGTTCCATTTTTAAGCCGGTAGGTCTCTATGGTTTTTTCGTCTTTTAATAATTTTCCCTTGTATATTAGTCTTTGCTGATCCGTTTCGGTTCCTTCTAGTTCCTTCAGTTTTTGTTTGATAACAATTATCGTATCAGTCGGTTGTACCTCTATAACTTGTTCTTGTCCTAATAACGGCTTTATTCTCAGAATCATTTAACAACATGTGAATTTGCGTAGATTGAGTGATTATTTCTACTACAAATTTTATGGAAACTTTTGAACTTGAAATTTTGCCGCAAAAAGTCAAACTTTTGACACTATGCAGTTGGTTTTTTTTGTCACCGAATTCAGTTTGCATCCTGACTTTAAAGTTCGTTTTTATTTTTATTAATTTATATTTTTCTTGTGGAAACTATTTCCTGGTTTATATATAAATTTTATATTATGATTGTATAATTGGTGCATATATTACATTGCATAGGGGCATATACATCACGACCGAGTTGCCTCTGTATCTTCCGGTATATATATACGTATCACAAAAAAATTTTCATAAAAAATGTTTGTTTCACGAACAGTTGAAAATAATATTGAACAATGGGAGAGATAGCGCTGGCGAGAGCACTTTGTAATCGACGCAGCATCATGAACCAAAAGCCTCCAATTATTGACTTATTCAACTTAAATTGTTTTTGAGTTGTGCCCATGAAACTTTTACTTATGGTTATGCTGTAGGTCGTGCACAAAAATTGGCCGAACAAGTTATGGCGAGAAAGAGTTCTCAGTAATTTTTGACAATGGAAGAAGATATCTACAGAAAATGCGTCGTTTGTGATTCTTATTTCATTGCAAGTGATATCCTATGAGGAGAAAGAGATTCATTAAATCAACACCAGTTTCCTGTTTGCTTCTAATAAATTTAACTCCGGAACAAGAATTTGCAAAGTATACTTTTCTTGGGTCGTAAATTTAGGCTTAGGCTTTAAAGAACATCTTAAGCTATACAAAATGAAGAATTTGTTAATTTAAATTTGTTGCAAAATAGTAATCCAAAATCAGATCGCATAAAAACGAAAACGTTTGTCTAAAGATACAACTGTTACACATTTGTAAAAAAAATATTAATATTTATGTAAATGGTAAAATATAACATTTTTTCTTTTTCGTGTGCCTCGTTGGTTTTTTTTGACACTGACTGACTGTTGTCAATTCAAACCACTGGCGTAAGTCGTCGACCAACTAATGTGTTCTCTTTCCCTCGACCATTAGCCGCAATAAATAAAATAAATAATTTTATAATAAATAAAAGTTTTTTAGTTAGTAATGTATTGTGTAAAGTGTAATGAGTTTGTTTTTGATCTAGATTAAATATTAAGAAAAACGGTTACTGTGTTATAGTATATACGGCTGGATATATATGGATATTATGGAACTTACCTACATACCGGTCTTATTTTAACAAAATAATTCGGTGGAATAGAGGCAAATAATTAGTTAGTAAATAGGTATACTAGATGACGCGCGAAAGAGTAATAGAATGAAAGTTTGCCTCGCGCTTTTTAAATATCTATCCTGCCATGTTGACCAACAGAATATCGTTCATTAACCTAAGTTTCGGATAATAGATATTCCTTGCTTTTTTTAATTGCTCTCAAATATATTTGTTTTGGAACGAAATCATCCTTTTTCATTCAGACATTATTTTTTCCAAGGTAGATACGGTATTTCTTTTTTTAAGTAAAACGGGTGTATTATTCTTCTGATGACACCCTCTTCATTCACATCTATTACAGTTACTTTTCGTTCTGTACTTCTTTTTGGAGACCTGATGGGCCTGGTTTATCCTCGTGCACAAGTTCGTTTTTTGCCGACTGTCCAACTTCATTCCTATTCGAACACATTTCCAAGTCCGAATGTTGAGTTTTGGTGGCGAAAAGCTTCAAACTCATTGGAGAATAATAATTTTCCCATTTTTAGAAAGCGCAGTTTTATTAATTCAGGGACACCAGCCATTTTCAAGAGCGAACTTTGCCGGAAAGTAACTACAAACTGAAACACTGAGACACAGGTAGTTCAACGACCTGTCCGTCTACCTGCCACTGCCACAATACTACCCTATGGAATACAGTTAAGACAATATTCGTATACAACATTCTATTCGAAGTAACTATACGTTCTCGGTGATCCTTCGTATACAAAAGGCGAAGTGGAGTAACGATCCTACTTATATAAAAACTTCCGTAAGGGCAAGTAAAACATTTACCCAACACCCACGTATTGAACTGTTTGATTTAGCAGTAACAAGAGAATAACCTGTAATACTGTGATACTATTTACAAAACTTCTGGATTCCTCCTGCGTCGGTTTTTGTTGACTCGAACTAGCTAATGTTTCGTCAATCATCCTGTTGCCTTCTTCAGAGCCTGACTGAAACTGGCACGAACTTTACTCTGTACATGCTTATATATTGTTGAGGGGCATAAACATCGTCTCGGATGACTGATTCCCATATTGGTGACAGGTAGAGACCTGAGTCGCGGTTAAGATTGTTGGGTTGTTTAAAAATTTCTATAACTTCTCGGATTTTTCGTTGGTAGAAGAATTGATTACATGCAATATTGAATAAAATTGTATGTCCTGTTTCGTAACTGTGTTCGGCAACTGTTGATGAGTTTTTTTGTCTTAGTCTGAAGGCTGTTTCATGTTCTTTGGGGCTAGTTGATATTTTTCGTCCGGTTTCTCCAATGTATTTTTGCCACATATGCATGGAATGCTTTAAACTCCTAGCATCTGGAATTTTCGAAATTGGCGGATCGAAGATATTGAGAGATTTTTGGACAAGTGGTAAATTAGGTTTTGACGTTATATTTCTTAAGAACTTTTGATGTGTGTGGTTATAATGAAGGACAACAGTGGCAAGTAGAGGATTGTTTTCAGATTCATTGCTATTGAAAGGTAGTTGGGAAATGTATTTTGTGATGGGACGCTTAATATGTTTAATGTGGAAATTATTAGAGAGAAGAGCAGAGCAAAGATGTTTTAAGTCTGGGTACAGTGACTCAGGTTGTAAATAAGAGGGTTAATAACCGGTGATTTTTGTTACAATGATCCAATGTCAGGTCTGCTTATCTAAGAATGGGAGGTTATTGCTAGTTTCTAATTCAATGGTAAAACGTATATTAGGGTGTATAGAGTTTAAATGCATAAGTCTATTAGAGATTCTTGACCATGAGACCAAAAATAAAAGTATCATCGACGTAAAGTTCCCATAATTTTGATTTAAGATGGAAGGTGTCGAGAGCTTTTTTTTCAAAGGCTTCCATAAATATATTCGCGATGACTGATGATAATGGAAAGCCCATAACTGTTCCCGACTCTCGTTCAAAAATTTGACCGTTATAAGAAAAATATGTTCCAAACAAGCATTTTTCAATTAAGGTGAGGAAGTTGGGTTCCAGATTCTCGGAGGTTTTAATGTTTTAAGAATATTTGCGGTTTCAAATCAAATTTCATTAACTGTTTGAGATTGCAGTTTATTTAGGATAGATTCGACATTTGCAATGATTTCCTCTTTTGGGATAATACGTGGAGCAAGGACAAAGTTTCAACCTTTTGTAAGAACTGATTTTTCCGTGTCCGAAAGTTGGTGCGATGATATTACAGTGTTTGGTAGTTGAGAAAAGTTTGATTGTTTCACTAGTGTTGACATAAGTTTTTCAAATTTCTGAATGTGATTTTGTGTAGAAGATTTGTCATGAATCATGTTTGGAAGGGTATAGAAGCAATATGATGAATTCTTTCTCGAAGTAAAGCAAAACTAGATTTTTTTGATAAGCGGATCAGTTTCAGTTCAGCTCTGAAGAAGCCAATAAGATGATTGGCGGAACATTAGCAAGTTCGACGATTTCTTTTTGAAAAAAAAAGAATGCCATGTAATTTGTTTTCTTTTCAGAAAAGGTCTATAAAGAATGGCTGCAGTACCGTTACAAATATCTCGCATTAACTTCGGATATAAAATCGCTTCTTCAAGACCTTCGTGAGCATTTTTTGCTCGGCCTGATCACGAACGGACCATCTGCATCGCAATGGGAGAAAGTTGACAAGTTAAACATCAGAAGCTACTTCGACGTCATTCTGGTGTCTGGCGATTTCCCGTGGGAGAAACCGCATTACAAAATTTTCCACAAGGCTTGTGATTATCTCGGCGTGCAGCCCCGCCAATGCATCATGGTGGGTGACAAGTTGGAAACCGATATTTTGGGCGGTTTGCAAGCGAACTTGGGCGGGACCGTGTGGATCCCGTTGTCTCGTTCCGAATTGGATCAGGGCCACCCTGTCCCTCATCATATTATCAAAAATATTGGCGAACTCGTAGATTTGTTACCTGAAGCTAAAACCAGGCGGCGCAGTTTTAGGGGCAAAACGGGCAATTCGCTGGCGTTTAACAAACTGTCGTTATGCGATATTGACGACGGCAATAGCAATAGCAGCGACGGTAGCTGATATTGGTTTTATTCGCGTGGCGTCTTCTGGTCTATGGGGTAGTATGTGAGGTGAATTTTCATTTCGTCTAGAAAACAGTGTTCTGAAGATTTTATTATTTCAGCGTAATGTGTTTGTATTCGTTAAACTTTACAAACGACTGGGTTGATTCTTGTTTTTTTCTTATCTATCTATTACTAAGAAACTAAATTCGTGACTATTATGCACTTGACTGGTACAATTACTTTTTGTACGAGTTTGGGGAACAATTGTCGGTTCATAGGTCAAATCTCCAGTGCAACAAAGATATGCCGAATTATTGAAATCAACGAGAAGGGTGAGAAATGATACATTGAAACACTGTAATCTGTTTAATTCATGATGATACATCCTTAATTATTTTATTTAATCAGCAATTATATTAAGAAATACGAAATATTTAATTTTTTTATTTAGGTTTCGTATTTAGAAATATCTGAAAATAGTTGGCAGGGTCATATTTAAGGGGGAAAGAACACGAAAAATGATAGGATTGTTGGGGTGTGGATCGAAACAGAAAGACTGTTTTCTTTAATATGCTATACATATGTCAGTACACATACAAAAGAAAATACAGAACTCGTGCCGCTCACTCTTCTTCAGAACACACACGATCCTCGCCGCTCCATGGACAGTGTGGCCACACATATTATGTACAATATACACAACATACATAATATGTTTCGGAATTTTTTAAACTTTTCCACAGCTAGCTTTTTGTAAAAATATCCGCAATATTTTAACCAGGATCCGCTTTAATTATATCTATAACATTTTTCTTCACTCATTCATGTACATAATGATAACGAACTTTTTTTTGGTTAATTTTTGGATTACAACTTCACATTTTTTCATTTTCAAAAAAATAGACATTCATTTTTTCCACATACTGTAGCTTTTCCGTCAAGCACCGGTATTGCAACTTCGTTTTTCGCCATTTTGTCACGCGTTTTCCTACGTACACGGGACTTTGAAGCTTGCTCGTAACAAATTACCAAAACCACGAACATCGCTACCATATTGGGGTGTGGAACAGAACGGAAAGACTGTTTTCTTTAATATACAATATATGTTAGTACATATACACAAAACGAAAATACAGAACTAATCACGCATCTTTACATTTCCACGGTGCTTCTCACTCTTCTTCTCTTGTCTCAGAATACACACCGTCGTTGCTGCTCCATGCACACTGTTGTCACACATATTATATAGAATATAAATGTATCGAATACTTAATAAGGATATTGGTTTGACGTAAATTATTACTTAAAATATTGGTTTATTTTAATGGGTCTAGTTAAGATCTTTAGCAAAAACAAATATAAGCAAAAGATTGTAATAGCCGTTTCACAAGTACAAGTGTCAAATGGGAAAGTTATTGATGTTGCAATAACGACTATAAAAGTTTATTTTGTAAAGTAAAAACAATAAGTATATAAAAAAGGCATTTTATTAGTTTCTTGATAAAATTAATTTGTTTTTGTTAATTAATTTTAAATGTGTTGTCTTTTTTCCATCCCCTAAATAAAATTTCAAAAGCAAATATTGCAGTGCATTAAGGCAACTTCTAGCAGCAGAACATGTCCCGATATTTGTCCACTCATTGTTAATCTATTAAAAGAACTTTTAAAATAACTTTAAACTTAAGCCAAATTATAAACATTCACAAAAAAATGCACTACCTCCCTGCCAGCGCCTTGCAAGCACTGTAAGATTTTCCATCTCTTTAACATTGCTTTAAAATCTTTGTCGCACTTGAGATTTCGTGTTTATATTTAGTTATTATGTTAGGATGGATACTTTTGAAATTCTCACCATAGGAAAACGAAAACAGTTACAGAATCGGTTAAATTAGAGAGAAAAGTTTCTTTCCGTTAAAAACTCTCATATGCATACAAATAAAAAATAAAAGTTCTTGTCGACATAAGAAGCTGGTGAAATCTTTTTTTCTTCGT
Source organism: Cylas formicarius (assembly GCF_029955315.1). NCBI lineage: Eukaryota > Metazoa > Arthropoda > Insecta > Coleoptera > Brentidae > Cylas > Cylas formicarius. The sequence continues at coordinate 37,951,295 of NW_026844214.1, read as the reverse complement.
AAAACAAAAAACAAATACTGTTGATTTCTTAACATAGTTAATGGTCGGATATCACAGTGGTGAGTACTTTAAAAGTGACTATCTTGTACAAAGGATGGTAAGAAAATAAGCATTTCTTTCCTGCCTGAGGTACCTACATGATGTATTTTTTCTGATAGATGTATAATCTGATATTAATATTAATTAATTATATTTATACAAAATTATTTTTAAATTTAAATTGGATTGGGAGATATTTTAACAAATTTCGAATAGTGGCACTTGGAACACTGTCAGTTAGTTTTAAGAAAAGACTGAAAGAAGTGACTAATAGATCTCATATTTTACTTACATTTTTCAGCTGTTGATATACTACACTATAAGCGAAAACAAGGAAAAAATACATTTAAATTATCTTAACTGAATGCCAAGGTGGAGTTAATTTCATTTTTGTTCACAATTAACTTGAACTGGGTTATAGGTTTAACTAAATGGTAATTTGGGTCGGAATATTAAAAATAATGTTTTTTTTTTGTTTTTGTATCAATTTGTTATTATTTTAGTGGAATAAGATAAATATTTTTTCTTTTTGTTTATAATTTATAATTAATATGTACAAACGTTGCCAGGGATCTTGTATGAAAAACTTTTGATGAGCTGCATCATAAATTTAAAAACGTACAAACAAAAAATATCGATGTAATAGGTGCTCGAAATAGTTCTTGTACCTGCTACTTATTTTATATTACTTTTCGCATAAATAATCTCTAAGACTAATATCTTGTGCCATTAAAGAATTTAAAAAAACATAAGTTCAATTTCTAACTAACGCGAATAGAAGTTGTGATACCGATCAAATAGCAGGACCAAAATCTAGTCCTTAGTATTTATTGGGAATGGATTAACTATGTTGTAGTACAACATTTTGTGAGTTTAATTGTTACGAGAAATTTTGAAAATGTAAATTTTAATTTTTGTTGCAATAAATTGTGTGGGGTATTTTGCTTTTGTTTTTGACATTTCCTTAAAGGTATTGTTTCGTAGTTATATCTCATATGATATGGCCCGGTTGTTCCGATATAAAAGGCATACATGTCAGTAAGTCAGTACCAGTGTTGCGCTTTCTTTTTGTTTTCCAAATTAATATATCTATCTACGGAACAATGATGATCAATTTGCAATAAAACCAAAACTAAAACTACAATAGATTTATCTAACTTTTTGCGCCTCGTCAAACCGCCTAAGTTTGAGTAAAGTTCTTCCAAAATTCCTTCCTCCCCATAACACCGTTTTAGATACGTTAATGAATGAAAATGTCAATTTTACAGGAGTTATTATTTATCAACCCGCAATTTTTTTTAAATTTAAAAAGTTCGGATATTTATTTATGTTGTATTGGTAGTTTTGTTTAAATGATTAAAAAAAAAAACAATATTGTTCAAGGAATTATTTTATTTGCTCGCTGGTTTGTCCACTATTTATTTCAGTTGGCTTCAGAGTTCAGTGAAATAATTTTGTTTATTTACAAATATATAAAACCTTCTGTAATTAGTACATTACAAAATAATAGGTATCATTTATTGATGCCTTTATGTAGTAATACTATTAGCACTTCACCGTTTGGCCTAATATTTTCCAGAAATTTACATATTTTACATCGCGTTTTTCCACAGATTAGTAACACAGTCTTTACATAACGCATTCCAACTGAAAAGAAAACCTATCTAATGGCAATAACAATACATACAAATACAATAGTTTTTACTAAGATTACAATATTCTACACGCATTTTTTAACACTTTTTTTTTCTTTTTATTCTTATGTGGTCTCAATACTATGGTTCCATTTTGGTGTTTCGAAGAATGACTAGGGTTGAAGGCACCTACGATGGAGAAAGGATTTAATTAGATGTACATTTTTAAGCACTTGTGGGTTACCTGGATTAATTATTAAAGTCAGAAAGATGCAATCTTTTTGATGTTTTGGTTAGATTTTAGATTATTATTACTGTTCTTGTTCTTTAGACATGACATATTCCATTTCTTTTGTTTTTGTCTTTAAGTGTATTTGAATAAATTTAAATTGAAATTGAAAAAAATTAAAATGAAATAAGTTGAAATGAAAAGCAAAATAGTAAAGAAGAACACTAATAAAGAATAATACGAATAAATAAAAATAAAGAAAAATGAGCTATACTATACTATATATATATATATATATATATATATATATATATATATATATATATATATATATATATATATATATATATATATATATATATATATATATATATATACTGTAAAAAAAATGTTCAAGCTTTATCCAATATTTTCAATAGTGTCCTTATTTTATGTTTATTACCGTTGTTTCCTACACACTTACTAATAGTGAGCGAATTTGGATGGTTCATCGTGGGATGATGAATTGCAAAGTAATCTCCAGATCCGTTTTCTTCTCTAGGGTCGCGTAGCTCAGCTAAACACTGCTGTGCCAGATGACGGAAAACGGTAGAAACGTTCACGTCTTCTTTAACTGAAGTGCGAATTAATCGGCAACCAAGGGCGCGGGCTAAGAGATCTGCTTCTTCGCTATAAATTAATGTAGGTGTTGGGTTCATATACTTAGAAGAGATATAAAGGCACTGGTAATACAGGAACTTGTGAATTTTTTTTTGAGAAGATGCTTCCGAAAACACTCCGATAACTTCCCAGTGTTCGAAGTGTTTTCGGAGCGCGAGCATTGAAGATGCCAAGTGAGATTTTGGCGACACGTCTGCAGGATTCCAGTTGGAGTTCAACAAGCGAACGGATGATCCCGGAATGTTTTTTAACATATTTTTCCATCAGTGAATCAATGCGTATATATATATATATATATATATATATATATATATATATATATATATATATATATATATATATATATATATATATATATATATATATATATATATATATATATATATATATATATATATATATATATATATATATATATATATATATATAATCTCATTAAATCAATAAATCTTCGGACAAAATTGAGTTAAGTGAATGAGAAATCATTGCCGTCTCAGGCGCATCAATTTTTTACCGTAGTATGGCCGCTATCTTATATAATCGCTATATTGTTAGGTTCAATAGTTCAAAAATTGACTATACTTACGGATTTACGACACTTTGGTCGGAAAGATCAATTTTGTTTTGAACTATAACTGTGGGGATTTCACCGCATTCGTTTTCAACCTGTTAAAAAAAACAAAGCATTAAAAGAGGCATTTGGAAAATATATCTTTTTGTTGCTTTCTTAATCACCACATACATACATACTTTTTTCTCTCTCTCTCTCTCTCTCTCTCTCTCTCTCTCTCTCTCTCTCTCTCTCTCTCTCTCTCTCTTTGTAGCGTCAGCTTCAGTATAAAAATCTTAGAGAAATATCTAATCCATTAGAGATTTGTTGTGTTTCGAAATTAACGGTCTGGGAAAATTCGTTTTATTACATTTCAAAAACTGAATATTTGTCCACAGAATAACAGCCTTTCTGATAGTGAGCTGTTAAGCGTTTTTGAATGCCTAGAACTATCTCGTGTCAGGACCACCGTGGAATACATACCGCGTTTTATCCCTAATTTATTATACGAATAAAGATTTAAATGCGTTCGTTGTTCTATCGAACATGTGTTCGCGCTCTGGAACAATGATTTCGACATATTAATGTTCTTGCTTTAGGAATAAGATACGATTACAATACAACATTGCTAACCGGAGCATTATCTAAATGACGACTAATGGAGTGCCATTATCTTTACTAGAGACAGCAACTTGGTTTTTCCATTATTGTTCGAGGAATAAATGCGGATTCATTGAACGCTTTTTAAACGACCATGTGACGTAAAAATTGGCAACACCTAGTTAGTAAATCTGAGAAAAGGACTTGATAATCACCTTCGATATCATATCCTACAAATCAGACAACTTAGAGGAGATATATGGAAAATCGGCTTGTTGAATATTTACGACACTCTACTGATGTGGTTAAGCATTGTTTTCTAGTTCTAGACAATGAAATTACCCTATGTTATAACACTATCCACCGCAAAAATAACTACCAAAACTAAATACTAAATCCGGACCGATTCTTCAATTCTGATAGTTTTTGGTACATGCAGTTTCTTAGTCAAGGCCCGAAATAATCTCTTCTTAGTCGACTTTCAACATTGTATGAAACTTAAACAGCCTCGCTGTCACTAGACAATGTATTCCATTATATCATTAGGGAAATTCCTTTCCGACCAACGTCGTCATTAATTTGTTTGTTATAACTCTAAGAATAATATATAAAACAGAACATTGTCTAAATGACATTCTTCTAACAACCCACGTTAACGTCAATGTTTCGTATGTTTGCGAACTTTGCGAACGATCCACTTTAGAAGAATACTCACTTTAAGTTTCCACGAATGAGCTGCCTCAAACGAATCCCTGTCCGTTGTCGAAAACGCTAGTACGCACGCTTGCGCGCCCCGATAATACGCTTTCGTAATGGCATCGAACTCCTCTTGGCCCGCGGTGTCCCATAACATCAAGCGTACTTCTTCGCCGTCGACTCTGAGGAGCAATAATTCTAAATTCATCCGATTTTTTTTTATTGCTACTTTTATCTATATATCAAGTATTCATTTCCAATTTCTTGAATCCTGGATAACCGTCAAGAGCGTATGACGATAAAATTTAATAGCATACTGCGTGACATACATGATATAAATGAAATAAGTGAGAGCCAGCTTTAGGGAACTTCTAAGTTTATCAATTCGTAATGCTTAGGAACTACTACTTCATATAAAACTTGTGTTCATTTAAACTCTGAAGTAATTTAAATCTACAGCGATACCAATATCCACACGAAGAATGCATTAAGTGTGTAAATAATTTAAAAAACATATTTCCAATAAATACAATATATTATTAATGAAAGTTGGTGGATGTTCGGTAACTACTTTAAGTGCACTTAGTTGAACACTACACCATAATTGCAGATTTTGTGCATAATATTATAACTGATATGGACGAAATTATTAATATTTCATATTTTTAGCCTATAAAATTAGGTTTCATGATGAGAGTGAGAAACTTAAAAAGCATTTAAAATCTAGCAAACTTATTTTTAATCAAAACCTAACATGGGATGTTTTCGGTAGGTACATATTGAAAAACACTGATAGTATTTTGACTTTTGTCAGTTCTAAAGGTTATGCATTCATCACGTAACTCAATGAAAGAAATGAAATGAGTGTAAAAAATGCAACACGTTTATAAACTTCACACAATTGTTTAATAAACGCTACCTACACAAACTCATTCAGAGCTACGGTACACAAATGGGATTCCAAAATAAGAGTAAGTTTTAGAAATCAAGGACAAAATTGTCTGAACGATCCCAATTGAATTAAATGGCGAATTAAAATGGTTAAGTAAAAGCGACTGATTGCTCATTCGTTTTTGATTCGCTTGTACTGATGTTAGGTTAACTGTATATCTTTACAATAATTGTTCCTTTAAAAACAATCAACAATTGTGAGATAAGCGAGATAAAGGTAAATGCTTTATTTTAAGTAAATAATCTATTTGTATCTACCGAAAATAACGTATTTTTAATATAAAATACAGATTTTTTCTTAAATATTAATATTAATATACATTTAACAAATCGGTTTCTTAAAATCAATTCTGGAGTTCGCAGTCTATTACTTATACCAAGTATTTCGTCTCTTCTTACAAAAACTGAAAATCTAAGACTAAAATATCATATATTATTTTAGAGTCAAGCCAATTCTAAAAACCAGATACAGACTTTTACTTTCTAGAATTGACAGTTGACTCAAGTTTTCATATGAAACCATTAAAATTTTGAATCAATAATGTCATTTTCTCTTTAATATTAATACATCCACTTTATTGAAAGCACGTGTGGCTTATTTCAAGAGACGTTATTCTAATATGCAGAAGTTGTTCTTTATTAATAAAGAATCTCTTTAATTAAGGGGTCGGATTTCTCAATGCGAAAGTACCGTGAGTTCTGTTAAAGGAATTTAGAGGGGTTAAAAAAGTAGACATTCACAACAAACATATTTTATTTCATACGTATTTATAAACATAAAACGAAAGATAAACATAAAATAAATAAATAAACTAAAAAATAAACATAAATATTCGTTGAGGAAGTTTTATAAAAAGTATAGTAAAGTTTCTTTGAATAATCAAAATATTTATTGGTTATATAGCGTACTTTTGTCACCCGGTGATTTTTAAAATAGGGAAACTTAAATGACTGTCTAGTCTTCAGCCGGTATCCTTTAAAATGTTCATCATATCCACTAATTTTCCAGACATCAGTAGTAGTAGTATCAGTAGAAACACGTTGCTTCATTCTGAAATCAATAGTGAGGTATGAAAAGTAATCTGTAAACCACCCTTATTTTATCTCACCCTGCATGATACATTTGGTTAAACATATTTTGTTCCGAAGGTAATATTATTAAAATTCTATTTTTATTTTAAATTTTAAGAGCTTTGTCTCTCACATGTCTTGAGAAAAACAATCGAAATTTGATAATGTTTGTTATTGCTGTCAAATATGATCAGCAACGAAAGACTTGGTACCAGATGCATTCCATTTTTTGGAATATGTGATATTAAATATTAAAAACTTGCTTGACCCGCCAACGATCGTTAAATATCTACTGAGGAGATAGCAACTGAAATCAGTTCAAGATTATATTGATCTTTCAGCCACTGAAAAAGTTGTTTTCAAAGTATATCCTTTACCCAATTGCTGGTATGAGTGCTTTCATTAACATTTTGTCGGCATATAACTTCGATATATGCTCAATTTCCATTTTGTTAGCTAGAAAGAGATAGTATTTTAGTCATTGTATGCCATATCTACAGTTTGAGCGGAAAATTTACGAGCCCAGATACGCATGCTATATTTGAAGGCATAATCAAAATGAGTAAACTAGACAGCATTCCTAATATAGCGTGTCGACACTTTTTTTCTAACTTCTTCATTACCGAAGTGTATTTATTTACCAATATAAATACCAAAGTGAAAGAGTTATGACCCTATTCTACTTTTCTCTAGTTCGCCATGAAATTTAACAAAAAAAAAAACAAGTAAAACAAATTAGTAAAAGGCTTTCTTTTAATAAATCGGAAAAGCGATGTTCAATTATTGTTTTTTCGATACAATCATGCTACAACTTGATACAAGAATGCTACAACTTGACCAATTAACCGAACTTCAATAATACCTGAAGAAGTTAGCAATAGTGTCGACTTGAATAGATAGGTATCAAGTGATTTTCGAGCTGTTGTAATAATAATATAAATTTACTTACGTGTTATGAAATACAAAAAAAAACTGTAAACGGTTTACTGTATACTATAGATATATTACTTACCGATAAAAATTTCGATTGTAGATCCCGAAATTCCTTAGCCACTCAGCAGTTTCTCCAGCTTTTTCAAAAATATTTGCATATTTCACCGTAACAACTTGCTTCACCGAAAAGTTTGAAAGACGCAAACGTCTTCTGCGAAATTAACCTAACGCGTATCCAGATGGTTTGCTGAACTACATAGCACTCATCATTTTTTTAAATTAGGGATGTGATATTCTTAATTTAAGTACTAATGTTGAATATAATTTAACAATTTTTTTTTGTATTTTTCGAGGCTCACTCTCAATTTCTGACAATGCGTAGGTGTAGGCGTTATGATTTTTTGGTTGCTATGAATAGGGAATTTTCCTATGAGAATTTGTGTTGCTGAGTATAGCTTTGTTTTTATAATATAACGAAATTTATCTCCACTTTAAAGAATTCGCTCTCCAAGGTGTAGATAACAGTAATTATGTTCTATGTTAAAAAGGATTTAAAATTTAGAAATTCAAGAACTTATAATATGAAACTAGAATTTTCTTTATTTGATATAAAGAAAGTAGCCAGCTAAAAAAATGTTAACTTATTGTAATATATTGATAAGTTGGTCCATTTGAGTTTGTGATAGACTCGAATTAAATATCCAATATCTTTTTTTGAGTTTCGCTGATCAGAATTGGATATGCCCAATTTAAAATTTAGTAAAAATATGAATGAGAAATTTTGTTTTGGATTGAATCTAAAACTTTTGATCTAAGTAAAAATTAAACAAATATGATTTGTGAATTGATGCGCCGCAGATGGCATTGATATTTTCTTAGAGTAGGTAATTATTTTCCGCGCATGCCTCTACATTTCATCCACTAATCTACACTTTGCGCCATTTTCTTTGAAAACAACTATTTTCACACACTTAACTCGTTTTTCTAGAATATTTAACGCACGAAAATAGTGCCGTAAAATTGCCGCATCCAAACTTATTGACAATCAGTCAGCAGCCTTTCAATTTTTTTTCCATTGTTGCTTCATAAGTTCCTGTATTAGCAGCATAGACAGGGCCACTATATCTTCGAATTGCTATATGGTATGACCAGCCGGGTTAATCAATCAGCGGGGAAAATAAAAAACTGTCACAAAAACCTGTCCTACCGTAACGAATATAAAATTAATTACGTCGAATTGAAATTTAATTGACCTAACCGTCAAATAAAAATTTCCTTTTTTGTCACTTTAATGAATAGCAAAGGTCCTCTGCATTACGTCATTTTAATTTAATATGTAATGATTACTTGACCATAATGAAATTTCTGAAAATAATCTATTGCTTATTTGGAAAACAAATAGGTACTACAAAATAAAGAAAATTTGCTGGTTAAACCTATTTTAAGTTTAATGAGAACGGTTGGACCATTTATTAAGCGTGCAGGATTACGAACTCGTTCTCATTCAAAAAGAAAAATTGCCAAAACTTGGCACGATCGTACCAGGAAATAATTCGCCATTTGACATCAGTATTTAAAGATCTTAATTTAGAATGCGCAAATTGTGACGTCGTGGGTTATTGCCTCTGTGCTTATTAGTTTTAGTTCGCAATCTCTCTTAGAAGACATACCTGGCCGCTTATAACCGGTGATGATTGTGACCACTTAAATGAATTACGCATTTATAATATTATTAATACTTTTGCTGTAAAAATAATTCACCTATAATATTTTAAGCGCATTAATTTATGTTTGTTAGGTAACTGGAAAATTAAGAATAAAGAAGAAATAACTGCCGTTTCCAAGAAACAACAGAATTTTCTGAATTTAACAACCGACAATGACGCACAAGATTTAGTTACGGTAATAGAAACCCAATGAAGACAGTAACTTTAACGTTATCAATATCGCCACCACAACTTTTTAACCGAATAAGAGATCAGATTAATTTACACTCTGGTGAGTTTTACGCTACTTATTATGAGGTATTATGTACGGAGAGATATTTCTTCGGCCAAGAAACAAGTAATTCTCTATAACATGCACTACTTTTTTCCCAACAATTGTAGAGCTTTTAAACCAAACCGCTTACTTGCAAATCACTAAGAATTATTAAGTATTTAATAATTGCATAAGTGAAAGGAACAAATTAATTTAATAAACTCAAAAAAAAACTCGGCCAAATTCTATTGAAACAATCGAAAAAGCAACATAATTTAGCATAAAACAGTAAATCTCAGTCCCAATAAAAAACTCCCCTATAGTTCTTGGAGTTTACCAAATTTTAGCGTTTTTTTTACACGCATAAACAGGCTTACTCTATTTGGCGTTCAAGGAAGTCGACGCCAATGGTTTTCTTGTAATCCTTGGTAAAGGTTCCTTTGCAATATCTTTGGATCATACTAGATTTGCCAACTCCACCATTGCCCACGATGACCACCTATGAAAATCACGAAAAAAAGCTAATTAAGTAAGTGAGTATACGTATTGTAATTCCTGTATATAGCTTTCCTACTTAAGTTTCCTGTTTGAAAATTTTATACAAATTTCTAAAAACAGGAAAGCAAAATAGCGATTTCAATTTTAAAACAATAATTTATAAAAAACGAAAAAAATTTTGTCGTTGGTTAGGTTCTTCATTATCATCCGAGGGGTGATTGAAAATTAATGTAAAATAATTAATTAAAACTTTGTATATTAAGAATTTTTTTTTGCTTAATTAGGATATAAATCTATAATACTTTTTATTAAATTTTGTTTCATTTTTGTTAGCCAGGAATAACGACTTTTCTAAAAATGCCAAACTCTCTTCACCTTAAGAGCCACTTCTAGTTCCTCTTCCCGCATGATTTTAAAAACGAGGGCCCGCGTAGCCCCCAAAAAGGGCACCCGAACTCATCGCCCGGCCACGGGCAGTGCCCATGTATTGACCATCAGGCGCCTGAAACAGATATATCATTAAATGAATAATTAATTAATTCAAAGTTTACAGTGTATTTAAATGCATGTATAATTGAAATGCAGGATTTCAACAAAACAGTGAAATATGTTCAATATGTCAATTGATATACGCAATATATGTAAATTTGCTGCATTAATTATGTGTTACTGGAAGTACCTCAAGCATTTCCATTTTCCGTTCTTTTCATAATGCAGAGTAACTCTGCAATCCTGTTATTCTTACCGCAATGCAGTGGAGAAGGAACATTTTATTTTTAACCGTCCTGAAAGCGACATTTTCTGACATAATATGAGTGCCTCGGCTCGTTTTGTGATTTAGAACGAAATTTTTAGTCTAAGTCGCCTTTCAATTGGTTAAATGAAAGTTTCAGCCACTTATTACTTAAACTTTATGAAGACTTTTTTATTGACAAATTTGTCAGACAATCATATGCAGTGCCGAATGCTACTTACCACGAAAAATATTGACTAAAGCAAATATTTTAAATTAACAATGTTCATGAAGACAAGATAAAGAAGAAGATAAAGCGAAGAAATCGAGAGTAATGAATTAAATGGATATCGATAAATTCTTAACAGAAGCAGCAGATGGGCACATTCTTATTACCAAAGTTTTGATTAGTTGTCAACGGGAAGAAAGTGCTAGTTGATGACAAAACAGACAAATAAACTATGCTTTTGTTCAACACTCATAAATAATGGAGAAAAATAATATACAAAGTATATATCCGACACTTTTTTATTCGTTACAACATTGGAAAATGTAATCAACGAACCCTGGCCGTCCATACAGTAAGTAAATCTAAAACTATTTTTATAATTGCGTAACCCCGAAGAATAGTCATAGGGAAACTGTTTTCGTCGCAATTCATTCATTCAAGGCTGCATTGAGGACTCTTTTCAGAATAAGTTAGATAGAACTGACAAAATTCAAAAGGCAGGCAGTTCAAACAGGTATTGTATCATCAAAAAAAAAACAAAATACATTCCTTACAAATAAATATTAATATTAATATTCAAGAATCATCTGTTATAGTTTTTCCTAAGTGCTAACTTCGAATCGGTATAAAACGCTAAAAAATATTGTCAATGAAGATTTCACAAAAAAAATTAATATCACACTTTATGTCTAAAAAAGTTTAATAGTGCTTCAAATACGTCTCTTTGATTATTCATTCCATAATATAGTCCCATAAATGAGCAAGTAAAATCTACAAAAACACCGAAACAAATTAACCAAAGTGCGTGTTACTTTTGTATTCTTTGTGCTATTAATATTGCCGCACGAGTAAAAGTGTCTGGCGTCTGGGTAATTCTTAACTGGTAATTATTTAATATTCTAAGCAATAAAATCACTGAATCGAATCTTTCTGGCGTGTATTCATTCCCGATGGTTTGCATCATAGCGGGTCAGCGGCCGCTAACTCACAAGGTCGAACGTCTTTTTGTGTTAAGAAGAGGAGTTATTAAAACTCCTTTCACTGATCTCTAGATACGAATTTTCCGTGTTTTATATTGGTTTTAGAATGCGAAAACAAAGCAACAAATCTTCGTGGCGCGGGCGATAACTTGCTGCCCAAAATAAAGCATTGACGCAACTTGAATTTAATCTGCACAGAATCGCAATGATAAAGGAAAAGCAACATACTTTAATTAGACCAATTACAGTAAACTCCGTTCATAACGTACATGGGATATAACGTACTTCCGGGTATTACGTGCGTATTTTACTGGTCCGGCCAAAATACTCTTGATTTTTTTTATCGGATATTACGTTACTTATATAATTTCTACTACGGTTATAAAGTACAATATTTTCACTATGGTTCTGGTTATGAAGTATGCTAAAACCGGATTATTGAGCGATGGTTCCCCGAAATAATCGGGGATTTTTCAGTAATCCTTTGCGAGGTTTTCTGTGAAACGTGGTGTCCGACCGACAGTTTCCACTTTATTTTTTGAGTTCTCTTGTCTCGGATGACTGATTCCCTAATTGGTGACAGGTAGTGGAAGCCGCTACGTCGATGATACTTTTGTTATTTGGCCTCATGGTCAAGAAACCCTAGTAGATTTTCTTAGACATTTAAACTCGATACACCCTAACATACGTTTTACCATTGAGTTGGAAGCTAATAATAACCTTCTATTCTTAGATATTCCTATCAATAGAACATCAGACCTAACATTGGGTCATTGTGTTTACAGAAAACTTACGCATACAGACCGATACGACCTTAATGCATGGTCACATCACCATCCGGCCCAAAAATTATCGGTTATCAACTCTCTTATTTACAGAGCCGTAAAACTATCTCAGCCCAAGTCGCTGAAAACAGAATTAAAACACCTTGCCTCTGCTCTTCTCTCTAATAAATTCCACATTAAAGATATTAAGCGTTCCATCAAAAAATACACTTCACCACAACTTTCCGATAGCAATGAGGCCGAAAGCAATCCTAAACTTGCCACTGTCGTCCTTCCTTACATTCAAAACATCACTGACCACATATCAAAAGTTCTAAAGAAGTATAACGTCAAAACCAGATTTACCACTGGTCCAAAAATCTCTCATCTTCGGTCTGTCAAAGACAAAATCCCATTTTAGATGCCAGAAGTTTACAGCATTCCATGCATATGCGACAATACATTGGAGAGACCGGACGAAAAATATCAATTAGGCTCAAAGAACACGAAAGAGATTTACAACTAGGACAAATAAACTCATCAGCTGTTATTCAATAAAACTAAAATTCCTGCATGTAATCCGTTCTACTACCAGCGAAAAATCCAACAGTCTATAGAAATCTATAAACCACCTAACAATCTTAACCGCGACTCAGGTCTCTACTTGTCACCAATATGGGAATCAGCCATCCGGGACGGTGTGTATGCCCTTCATTAGCACCCCCTCAAACAATAAATAAGCAGGTATGGTATGTTCATAGATATAAGAAAGTGACCAATTGCTTTTGAATGGGATTATCCAAGGGTGGTCATTAACATACAATGCAACAAGATTATTACCTAAAGCTTCGGAATTTAAATTCAGGTAAAATTGTGACGCTGATCTTATAGAAATAGAAATAATGTTATACCAACCTGTGTTTTATATTCTTTGGTTTGGTATACTATTTAGTTTAAGTTAATTAGTGATCATTTCGTCTGTAATACAGCGTGTGTTGAATCGTGTGCGAATTATGCAAAATATATGCGAGTCTAGTGTATCTCAGGGATGCTCCCGTACAAATGTATAAAACACTATTCTATTGAGACTAAGGACGTTATAAACAATGTTTATTTGAACGTGGTGCCAGCAAGCAAGCATCTTTAGAAGAAACGGCCACATTGACGAAAATTCCAACATCAACTGTATGGAAAATTGTGAATAATCCCATTTCAGCGTACAATTTACCAGTTATACGAGGAACAAAGCGTGCCTACATTAGATATCTTAATTAGGAGACTCGAAAAAGATGAAACCGGTGTTAAATGTGGCAGAACTACCTTATGGGAGTGTATTTTAAAAAAATTGACAAATGGCAAGTTTTAATGGAATCTTTTATAATTTAGAAATGGCGACTGGAAAAGGGTTGGGTTGACTCAAGTGATAAGTGTAAAACAAACGCGCCATCAAAAAGAGGTAAAAGAATAACTATTTTGCATGCTGGCTCTAAAGATGGTTGGATTCCAAATGCACTTTCTCTGTTTGCGAAAAATATTAAAGATTCTTCTCTGGATTACACCACCGCTGATTTATTTGAAAGTTGGTTTAAAAACAAACTAGTTCCAAACTTTCCTCCTAATCGCGTCATTGTAATGGACAATGCAAGTTATGACAGTAGACAGTTGACTAAAACCCCTTCCTCATGTGACACAAAAGCAACAATCCAAAACTACATGTATAATAACGACATTTATTTTCACGAAGATTATACCAAAAAGCAACTAATTGAGGTTCTACAAAGATTGAACCTACAAAAGGAATACGTCTGTGATAATTATGCAAAAAATCTAGGGCATACAGTTTTAAGGCTTCCACCTTACCACTGTATATTAAATCCCATTGAACATGTTTGGCATCAACTGAAATCTCGTAACAACGTTTTTCCCCGTGTTAACTCCTATGTCCTCAAACTTATAGAAACCGAACTTTTTAATATCCCTCCACAAAGTTGGGCAAATTCTGTTAAACATATAGAAAAAGCAGAACCATCGTGTATCCACATTGCGAATAATATAGAACACATAATAATGTATAAATAAATGTATAAATGTGAATAATTTTAAGTAATTTAAGTAGGTAATAAAAATAATCTGTAATTTTATTTGAGATTTAAACATAAATACATAAATAAATAAATAAATATTGTTTAGTATCTTTCCTAACAAAACCCCAAAGAATTAAATTCTAAGCAAAGTACGGACCCTTTCGGCCATATTTCATTCTTACAGCTTGCCCGGGTCTTTCCTTATTTCGTATCAATTAGTCACTTTCTTATATCTATGAACAGACTTTACAGAGTAAAATACGAGCCAGTTTCAGTCACGCTCTGAAGAAGCCGACAGGATGATTGGCTGGCGACTCAGCAAAAATCGACCTATATTAGTGTTTATTAGTTTTCTATTTTTATATAAAATGGAAATATGTATGTACTTACATTTTTTTTTGTGTTTTTTTTATAGCGTACTTCCGCTTATAGTACTCATATTCTGGTCCCTAGAGGGTACTTTATAACCGGAGTTCACTGTATATCAATTTTCAATCAATTTTATATTTTTTTTACCGCTTCCTAAAAATTACAAACGTTCTAATAATTATTTGTGTTTCATAGATTTCGCCGATACCTAAATGATCAGAAGTCGCCTTCAAAAGCGGGGAGTACTCCAGGTATTTCCATGGATTTTTGAAATAACGGTCTATCAAATAGAAATAATACGAACTGAGTACCTTAGTAGATAAGAAAAAGTGTTTCAACCTAAATGTTTTTGGTAATCCGCCGTTGCTCAGTATACAATCAATATAATAAATTGGTATAATTTGTATGCTCACTTTAATCAACTCCAGAATGGAATATGTGGGCCATGCGGTCATTTGAAATCTAGTTTTGAATAGGTTGTAATTTAGCTATAGCTTTTTGACGGCAGCGTTTCTCATTAGATGTTCAGATCTCGTTAAATATTCTGAGAAAACGAGTCCAGTTATATGGAGATCGCTGTTTAGACAGAAATATCATTACCGCCTGAGGCGCATCAATTTTTACCGTCTTTAGGCCATATTATCTAAGAGCTATTTTGTAACCCAGAATTAAAAGTTTTGTCTTTAAAATATCACAATACAATAAAAAAATAATGATCTAATCTGAGTTATATGTAGATATAAGTTGTTATATCAGAAGTAATTGACCGACTTGACTTCGGGTTTTATAAATCAATTTAGTGGTAACTGTAGAACAATGGACTAGGTGCGGATAAAACTAATTGCGTTCCCGTTTCTATTGTTTTAATGCACAAACAGTAAAGTTTATGTTACCCGCTGTGTAAACAGAAAATCCGTGGCACTACTTGCTCAATTTAAATAAATATACAAGGCATAACGCATGAAAGCAGGCTGTTGCATCGCATGGAAACAAAGTTGCTGAAGTTCAGAATCTTCTTAAGTACATCCAAGGAGCGACATGCTTATTTATCTACCATATATTGGATAAAAAAATAGCACTTAAATCTTAGATTGCTTAAAATTAGTTCCTAAAAATTTCAATTCATCAAATATGTAAAAAAACATATTTTTTCTTTTTTGCTTTTGTTCTACAAAGGTCACATTATCAAAATATTAAATATTTATATTATATTTTCAAAAATAATGGTTCGATATTTTCAGAATAAGTTTCGCAAGCGACGAACAAACGAAGTTCTAATAAAATCACGAAACTGGCTCGAATCATCAGAGTATATTCCTTTGTTCATAGACGTAAAAACTAAACCCAGTTTTGATAGTATGAAATTACACGACAAGGAATGCAACTCTGAAAATAACTGCCACGGTAAGGTTAGAACTATGTTTCTTGATGCGATAAAGTGCCTGGGAGTATCAACAGATAGCTCAATAAACTTAGGAAAGGCATTCTCATTTGGGGAAGTAGTTATGAGAATACAAGTAACCCTCTTGAGTTGTTACATAAAAGAGCAATAACATTTTTCATGCGGAAACCTTTTAGATATCCTACAGATCATCTTTATCGTTAAGTATCATTTTTTCTATAAATAGGTTTTATTTCTACCAAATTCTACCCATCTGTACAAAAACCGTAACTTAATAGGTGGTGACGTAAACATGACAACACAACGGACACAGGCAATTTGATTCGCCACTTTAGTCACCATCATTATTTTATGTGTCATTTACTTAGGATAAGTTAATTTTTAATGTTGTAGGTATAGTCTGTTCATAGATATAAGAAAGTGACCAATTGCTTTTGAATGGGATTATCAAAGGGTGGTCATTAGCATACAATGCAACAAGATTATTACCTAAAGTTTCGGAATTTAAATTCACGTAAAATTGTGGTCTGTAATAGAAAATAATTTTATACCTACCTGTGTTTAATTTTCTTTGGTGTGGTATACTACTTAGTTTAAATTTGTTAGTAATCATTCTTATTTCGTGTGTAATACAGTGTGTGTTGAATCGTGTGCGAATTATGCAAAATATGTGCGAGTCTAGTATATCTCAGGAGATGCTCCCGCCCAAATGTAGAAAACACTATTCTATTGAGACTAAGGAAGTTATAAACAATGTTTATTTGACTCTTATTGAACGTGGTGCCAGCAAGCAAGGATCTTTAGAAGAAACGGCCACATTGACGAAAATTCCAACATCAACTGTATGGAAAATTGTGAATAATCAGTAAGGAAAAAAAGAAGCGATGCTGACATTTTCTCGAGTGTAGATGAAACTGATCAAGATATAATACGGCGTAAAATTTACCAGTTATACGAGGAACAAAGCGTGCCTACATTAGATATTTTAATTAGGAGGCTTGTAAAAGATGAAACCGGTGTTAAATGTGGCAGAGCTACCTTATGGAAGTGTATTCAACACATGGGTTTTAGATTTAAAAAAATTGATAAAAGGCAAGTTTTAATGGAATTTAAGTAAGTAATAAAAATAATTTGTAATTTTATTTTAGATTTAAACATAAATACATACATAAATAAATAAATATTGTTTAGTATCTTTGCTAACAAAACGCCAAATAATTAAATTCTAAGCAAAGTACGGACCTTTTTGACCATATTTCCTTCTTACATCTTGCCCGGGTCTTTCCTTAATTCGTATCAGTTAGTCACTTTCTTATATCTATAAACAGACTTAAAAAACATTGTATTTAAGGAAACAGTGTAAATCGTTGTATGTTCAAAATTAATCTATCTATCTATCAATATTAAAGTTTCCCTTGCTACTACTACTACTCAGCTAAGCTGATAACACAGGCACTTTTGGAGCTAACATGAAAAAATTTTGATAGTTCAAAGCCTGTTTTCAACCAATAAAATTTAAACAATAAAATTCAATCAAATAAAATTCAACCTATTAAATTTTCAGAAAAAATACAAGTTTAAATACTATAAATGCCATTGCGGTGGGCTCATTAATTTTACGGTATTTAAGACTCCTACATTATCTAATAGCTAAATGTTTGTTAGTGCCACAGTTATAATATTAAGTCATGAATTTGACTGAATGCATTTGGCTGGAATTTCAAAGCAGTCTCTGCAATGTACAACTTTTTCTTTTGCTGTTTTAGAAATAAAATGGAAAAAATTACATGATTCTGAAATTCCTAAAAAACATAAGTTTTGGCCAATTTACGATTTGATTAGTGAGAAACAGTGTAGTGTAGCGGTAGTGCTTAGTCATTAAATTGGTGAGTGACAAGTGCGAGTAATCGGAACCTGGTCTACTTCAATACTTTACGCTTAACATATTAAGTTAGAATATAAAAATCGCGAGATACGCGAGAAAACGGACTTTGGGTCAGTTAACTGATAAACTGTCAACGGCATCTCGATGCAAATGCAAATTCCTGACAAACTTGCTTTACATAAATTTTTCAGTTAAACGATACCCGGGTATGATTTTGTCATCTCTTCCTGCTCTAAATTTCTATTTATGCATACTAAGTGTAAATTAGATTCATTAATAATTTTGCAAATATAACAAGTGACAGACGAAAGTGAAATGTGTCGATTATGTATCTCTAAAAATTAACCGATCACTTCCTATGTAATTTAGAGAAGACACGACTTTCTCGATTTAATTTCCTAATCAACAAGTTTTTCTATAACATACTCATGTGTTGTAACAACATAGGTTTGTGATGCTTAAGTCTTATAAATCACAGTTGTATTATTTCTCGTTTTTATCACATAGGGCTTTCGATTATATCGTTCTGTAGGACAGTATAGACAGTAGTAATTTTCTATAGTCTGATTGGTTTTTGAAGTATTTAATATTTCTTGTCAAAATGTAGTCCAGAGAATACCTGTTAGATTGTTCTACACAGCAACATATAATCCGCTAGAGCCAGATTCTTGGTACCTTATTTCTAATTATTTATAAGGATGTTTCAAACAATTAAATTGGAAAACTAACAAAACTTTTTTTTCAGATTAGAAACGGTCATTTTTATAATTCTATCTTACTTAGCCTTGAATGCATTACTTATCTAACCACCCTTAAAGTTGACGTCCGATGATTACAGGTTTGTTTTAAATTTATGAGCGTTGTAATATGGGGTAAATGGCAAAGTCGGTATTTTTGTTTGCTGATTCGCCATGGTTAACGTCGATTAAAGAAGCGTCAGCTTTATTTGCAAGGGAAAAATATTTAAATGATAATATTTACAAAAATAAATTATTCCAAATATAAAAATTTATACAATGTTTACTAAACTTTTTATGCTAAATAAATAAGTAGCCAGCTTTTAATGATGAAAATTGCACACGCAATCGGGTAATTGGATCCTCTCTCTAGGAATGAATTACAAAAGAGTACTTTTAACAATTATATACAAGTTATTCTACGATTTGCAGACTTTCTTTTTATGCCGCGTGATTTATTAGTGTATTAAAATAAAATAAAAAAATAAGAAATTAAAAAAAAGATGCTCCTTTGGTATTATGATATGAAAATTTATTTTTCCATTTTACCGGCCTTATTTTACGCCATACAATAAAGAATGCACCATTTTAATAATCTAACGTATTTTTTTTTCAGAGAAGTACATTTTTTATGCAATGGCAATTACACCCTTATGCGGAATAGATAGAAGCCTCATAAATATTCCCAGCAAGTTCTCGGGGAAAATTACATGAAGCGAAGATTTTAAAAGATATAGATAATAATATATAATAGCAAATACTCTTACTAGCATGTTCCACTTGAAATTTGCATTTGCTAATGGGTTCAGGTAGATTTAACAACGCTGAATTAGGCAAAATATTTATATAGTAGATTATTATATAAGGAAAAGTTATCCGTTTTAGTTCTCGAGAACTTTTAATAACGAGATACTCAACGTGAAACACTCTATACAAATTCCAAGCATTCTCTTACAGCTACGCATAGCTACCTTAGCTGAACAACTCATCTTAGAAAACAAATAAGGTCCCATATATTTCTTTTTTGGGAATAACCATAGTCCGTACACTCGATTTATCTGACAACATTATCGGACAATATTGCCCATAATTGCTAGGACGTCGATAATAATTGCAGAGAATACCGCGGAAAAGCGATTAACATAAACATCTATCAAGGAATCCAAGGAATTTTAGTTCTTTTTATAAATCGGTGTCAAGTTGGTAGCGAACACTCGTTTTACTGGATCCATGTCACTTTACGCTTGTTTTGTCGAGAACAGTTTGTCCGTTCCGCACAGGAAGATTGTAGTACTAATTAATAAGAGATCCTTTCCTTCAAGAAATTATAAGTCCCTTATCTATCTAGATAGATAATGCATTTATAAAAAAAAGCAGAAAGTGACAATTAACATCTAACAAATTTGACTAAGGGCATGTGCAGTTTACTAATAAAAGTTAGTTTATCGATACGAAAATTGTAGATGACCGACTCATACAGCGTGTCCTAATATAAGTGAAACGACGCTTGTAAAATAAAGAAAAACTTTTCGTTACAGAAGAATTTATAACATAATTAAGCAAGATTTGCAAATTTTTGAATATTCGATTTCCCTTTTAGATAGGATAAAAGTTATTTGAAAAAGTTACTGCTTTGTATTTAATCAAATCAACCATTTTTTTTCTTACTCTTTTGAGAACGTGATCGGAACTGAGTCGGATCGCAACTGCTGTAAGACGCAAGTTGGGATCATGTTAAAAATATAAACTATTGCTATTGCCAGAAATCTGTTAAAAATTTAGGTAATTGAGTGAAAATTCAAATTATTTTTCAGCTTCGTATACATGACAGTTTTCTGACACAAAATACGTATTTTTAATTGCTTAATTTTGGATCCGATAAACAGCACATTGACGCTCTTTTAAATATTTTGCCAGTCTTTCTGTAAGGCCAAATTTTCTAAAAAGCAAACTTTATTTTATAGTATAATTATGATGAATGACCGTCATTGACCTAGACGTAGGAAATAAATAATTTTTTTTATAGCAACGTGAAAAGCGAACCTAAAATAAATACGAAATAAATTTAATGTTAGTCAATATAAATAATTTTGTTAGTTTTTCTCGGTTTGATTTTCAGTTTCATTTTATTGATTTTCAGGGAAAGAAAAATATTCCAAGGTTGTCGTCAAATTTCAAACCCAAAATTATTTATAAAAACGTAATAAAACTGACTTTGATGGGTTTAAGCACCGAAGGGCAAGGCGATAGAAATTGCGAAAAATTTAATTTGACCATAAGTTAGATTACTTCAAATTGGCGTAAAAAAGCATTTTGCTCACTTCGTTCTGCTGGGTCATGATAGAAACCGAATATTAATTATAGTATTTAAAAAAAAATTTTGAAGAGTTACATATAACATTTTCAACATATTAATGATATTTTTTACATATTAGTCTTATGACTAGGATATAATGCATTATATGTAGATTGTAACGGATTTTTGGTCGCATCCTAATGGATTTTAATTGAATTGCTTGTTTAATAGACACAAATTTTATAACAAAAAGCAAGCATTCCAACCGAGATTTTCTAAAGTTCTGGGCGTTTATGATCCCTAAAATTTTCGAATTTCATCGCATTAAAAAGGTAATTTATTGAACATTTTGTAACACCGGATATACTTAGTGTATACTGAAGGTACAAGATTTATATTTTAATATATGCTTAATCAGTAATGCAACATTCTAATATAACCAACAGCACATACATTACGCCATCGTACGTTAGATATTCAATGTCCATAAATCAAACAAACCATACAAAAAAAACTGTCTAGACTGTAATAAATCGTAATGATAGCGAGGCAATGGATAGTATGGCAATTAATTTTGAATATACCCATTGGCATGTTCAAACATATATAGATACTTTCTGATTATGGAAATTTTAACTTTAATTGCATATGGCTCAAAAAATAACGAGAAAGCTTCAACGCGATAAATGTTTTCATTTTGTATGGGCTTGATTAAAGAACGTAATTAAGAATGGTTTCTCTTTCTATACGTGAAATAATAGTTGCTGAAAGAATTGATCGATTTTAATCATTACAGATGTACTCAAGACGGAAGTTATATTGCTTGTAACGTGAAGCATTTCATTTGTTGCTTTTAAATTGGTTTTGATGCCACTCTGACACAGTACTTTCTATTATCAAGATGAAAATGTTCAGAGAGAGAAGTAGACTCCTAATATTAATTTAAAAAAAAAGTATAGTCTTGCCTCCTGGGCTGTCGTGTTTCTATTGTAAAAATTGTTAATTAGATCACAGAAAATAGCATTTTTCACATAAAGTAAAAACAAGTAATCCCAATTCGCATAGGTAAAAGGCCTCTAGACATCTAACACACATCAAATAAGACATCAAACTTCGATTGCAATTTTGGACAGTATTTTTTTCAAAATATAATGAGATTCCATTTTCATACTTTTTGGTGTTTAAAAAAATGACGCAAATTACAAATTAGTGTGTGAAAATTAGGTTCATGTGACAAATGATTTTTAAGTTTAATACGAAATCACCTTTCAAAATACGTATTTGACATTCTGTATATCCATATATAATAATAATAATAATCAATTTATTGTAAACACCAATAACACATTTCAAAAGACGATACTTTCTCACTTAACCTACAATTGCTCTATATTAATTAGATAACAGTTAAGCCCGTACAATATACAAACGATAAATCAAAGCAATATAAAAGGAGAGAAAAAAAAAGAAACGAAAGGAAAGAAAAGAAATCTATTATTATTTATATCAGTTTATTACAGAAAAAAAGTGTATAACAAAAGAAGATAAGAAAAAGAAGATAGCGTAGTATGCTGTGTGCACTCAAGGCAATTCATATTCAGTGATTTCAGCCATTTACGAGCAGCCTTTGTATATTAATTACGGCACAATCTAAGCATAAAGTATATTTTTTTCTGAACATCTTATGACTTATTCCTTACACAATTTAATTAACTTAAACCCGTCCAGTCCATTCCATAAGGAATTAACAAATAAAGCACTCCTTAATTTAAAGTGTTTCAAATCAAATGATCCGAACGCGTAGAAGGCGCACCTAATCTCATTTCTCCAGCTCGCTTAGCATATGGTGTTTCATAAAAAATAACCGAAATTAATAGTAAGTGTACATTGTAAGTTGGCGTTAAGAGGCAACACGATGATGTATGACATCATTTTGGAGCAAAGTAATGGTAATGGTACGAAGTTTCTCGACTGACATATACGCGCGACGAAGAACTACAAATTTAATACTAATGTGCAGATAAATGTCTCGTGCAGAATATTAAAATGAGAAAACAAAATTATGTGGTGAATTATTTTATTCTTCTATTAAAAATTTATTAAAAATTGAAAATTTTCTTAAAGTTTCGTTTTTTTTTGTTATTGCGCAATTTTGCCAGTTTTTAATGAATTACAACCTATAACCTAAGATAACTGATAGACCAGATGCAGTTGCTATGTTGAACTTCTTCAACTTGAACTTTTTTGATTTCATTTCAATTTTGTTGTTTCTGATAACAGTTTAAAAAATTGCTGTCTGAGATGATAAACTGATTTGTTTGTTTCAAAACTGCGTCTCTAATGATATTTGAATTTTAAACTGTGTGAAAAATGAAAAAATAATTTATGCTTTATACAATGTACTTCAAAAATACTGTGTTGTACATTCTTTTAATATGTCTGGGTTTCTGTTCCTATTTTATTATTTTCATTATATTATTTATTACGATTCATGACATTTATAATATAGTATGCCTGTTCTATGTATTGTAATTCAATATTATTTGTACTATGAGGGTACTGTCCAAGTGATATTCTGTGGTGAATCGTTACCAAATAATACACGTAGTTACGCGATTACTTTTATGTTGCTGGGTACGGCTACGAAGCTATCACGAGTTTTATTTTAATTTGTAATTAGTTAATACACTTTGTGAACTAAGATGTTGACTTTTATTTAGGACTAAAAAAGTCCTGAGTATTACACAATATTTATTTATTTATAATATACAATGGTAGGCTAACCTATTTTTTTAAGTACTTGTTTTGCGCTTGATGGATGGGGAAACTACAATCAAACCGTGGATAATCGAGGACATCTGTAAAAACTATGATTCGCTATCTTTCAATAAATCAGTTTTTAAAGTTAATTGGGTAGTAATGCCTCGTACCCACATACACAATATAATAACGTGCGCAAGATACTTTCCCACACGGTGAAGAAAATTATATGATAAATTTCCGATGCGATGCAACGTAAAATAATTTTGAAGGGATAAAATTAGTGTAATTTAATTAATACGGGCTTTACATTAACCGGCCGGAATTACTTTGGTTCAACTGTAGGGAGTCTAGACCAAGACCGCAAGGACTATCGCAAAATCTATATTTGGTCTTGATCTCAGTTTTTCCCTATTAAAAGAATCTTTAATCTCTTATCTACAAAACTGGCATTCTTTAATGGCACTGAACGTGGTTGTTAACAGTACCCCTTTAAAGAATGTTTGACCGAGGCTTTGACCAACCACAGCTGTGCTTTGACATTTATACGGTGATCTTTTGGTGGTGATTGTTTTTATTTTATTAAGTATATCTACTTAATAAAATAAAAACAATCACCACCAAAAGATCACCGTATATATATATTCATAAAATACCTAAAAATCCACAACATTAAACAAAAAATGCTTTGTAACACTATATCGTGTTACAAAGCATTTTTTGTTGAGTTTAATTTTGTGGATTTTTAGGTATTTTATGAATGGCACACTCCAATAACCAACCTTCTTCTATGAAGCAACAGGGAACGTTAGGTTGTGTTACGAAGTGATTGGTGTTGGGTCTTCTGTTTCGTTGAGTACAGAGTCCTTCTAACATTCGTTTTAACCTAATGACTTGAAGTGAGATCTGCCATGCCCCACCCAGTTCTAAGAAGTTCGGTTACAAAATTTTCCGCTCCCTGATGATAAACGAGTATTGACGTAAGCATGTTGCTGAGTTCATATTGTAAAAAAACCCTTTTTGTGCTGCAATGAACCTCAGAACTTGCAGCATGTGACGCATTTTTCTCTAGCAGCACAATTTCCAAATCGTACGGAAAGTTAATCAAATGAGCAAAAATCTCTGACAATCTGATATTCGCTCAATTGTTATAAGTAAAAAATTAATACGTATTTTAACAGCAGAACAACTTGCCATAATTATTGCGTTAATCGAAGATCTGTGTTTCGAAAATGGTATCCAGATATATGGAAACTGGAAATTACAGGAGAAGGCCTGTTTTTCGACGCCCTCGCTGCGTTCACAGGCATTACGGCTAAGACATGTTACAGCAAGACAACTGCAACTGACATCGTGTGGCTCGTTTGAGGTTTCGTTTACTAGTCTACTCTTTTTGCTTCTGTTCGACATATACTAGTTTACAGAGGCGGTAAAGGATAGATATTCAGTAAGTAATATGCGACTTAACCTCAATTTTTGCGCAGGGCAGGACAGAATTATCTGCAACAAATTTCATATAGATTAATTTTAATGTATGCTAATGCAAGACCATACTTGACAAGAATTGCATGTGAATACTTAGAAGAGGTTGGCTTAAAAGTTGGCCTGCTGTAACTTCTGATATGAATCTTAAAGAGCACGTCTGGAACCATCTAGTACTGAAGTTAAAAAGCGAAATGTTGCTTTAAACAATATTCTAAAAGTCGAACATGAAGAATAGGATAATCTTGATCATTTTTATATATGAAAACTAATTGAATCAGCCCCAAACCGTATGAGAGCAGTAGTTAAGAGACCGATTGTTGTCGTATTATTTTATTTAAAAAAAACATTTTTTCTGTTTTTCTGCATTTCACTCTATAATTATTATGTTATTGTTTTAGCCGAATTTATTTGCCTATGATTTATGATGAATAGGACCAATTATTGCGAAAGCTGCAAAATCTATTATGCGATAGTTTTTTTAGGGAAGTGTACTTAACACCTTTAAATTATTTGTTTTCATATTGTATAAAATAATGGCTTTCATTCGGCTACAAATTTAAAAAATTAAGTAATTATTAAGCTTCCCGGTGAAATAAGCGAAGTTATTAAAAAAATATAATTTCAGACTTCAGCCAACCTCATATCCGGTGGTAGGGCTCGAAATATGTACCGGTCGATTAATAAGCTTCATGAGAATTACCGTTTGATATAAAATCAAGAATTAAATGTTGGATTGGCAATGAAATGGTCATGTAAGGGAAGCAGTCGTCATATTAACCGAGAATCGAGAATCGAACCAAGCACTTCTATATATCCGCAAATAATCATCTCGATGCAGAAAATGTTTATTAATTGATAATACTTTAAAGACAACTTTTCAATATATTTACTAAGTGTTTTTTGTTTAACATCAAAAATTGAATTATGTCACCCTGATTTTCGTCTCCCAAAACAAGCTTAGCGCAAAACTCATATTCTTTCAAGCAATAACGTAATATCAAATAGCAGGTATTCCCAGACATCTTTATTATATATCTATGAGGTAAAATTCGGGGTGAATTTTAATCAGTATAAAGCAATGTATGTTTTTATTTATTATTTCATAAAATACATTTCTTATAAAAAAATAGTTTGCAAAAATGTTTCAATAAAGCACTATTCTCGAAGATATTGAAATTCTTGGGAAAATTTTGATTTTCTTTCACCGATAAATCAAATAACTTTAGATGCCGCTGAAAGTTTACCTGATTTGGAATTATAGAAGTCGTTAATCCATCGTTTATCAACAGAACACAAATGAATAGGCACAGAACTATACAGAGAAACTTAAAATGTTAAGATAAGTATAGCCGGCAGACCGAAAAATGTTAAAACCCGTAACAAATACTTTTCATGGAGACGCGATTACCGCACCACTTGGTACCAATCCGGGCACTTCTTGAATACTGAAAAGTTGTTCTTACGACGTTCCTACGAGCAGCAAGAACCTCATGTTCACTCTTTGCTGTCCTCTTTGTTCACCTGCCCCGTTTGTTGTTCCAAGGTAACACTAAGTTGTAGGCATGTAACCCGCACGTATATTATATTCGTTAATTATCGGGGAGAATCGACTCTAAATTGGACTGTAGATATAAGTTCGGATTATTCAACTTCTTAACGTGAAGTTTAGTAAAAGTGGCTTGAAGATAGCTGCATGTACCATTTACACTATTTTTAGAGATAATTTGTCTCTAATTAATGTTATTTGTCAATTTGGCTCCTTTCATTCCCCTTTCTATAGGAGATAGACGAATGTTGGTGTCTATTAATTTTCAGTCAATACTAAAAATCGCATATAGGTATCGAGTATTGTTTCAATGTTTTTGGAAAATGTGCATTTTTAAAAGGTACCTAGTATGGTATAGTTGTTATCGAAAATTTTGTGGTTTCAATGAAAATATTTCCTAAGCAACTTTTTATTTAGAATTTAATGGTTTCAATAGAAAACTCATAGTTAATTAGTTATGAACTGAAAAATTGGCTTTTATATTAAATTCTCTACTTCAAATCATTGAAAATTACTTGAAATTACATTTTCAAAAATACTTGAAATTTTGCTCTAGAGTTTTGCATGCGTACTTATGGACGAATCAGCCATAATGCCAGAAACTGCGTACTGGTAGTTTTGGTTGGTCAAATAAATAAATAAATGGGATACTATGGTTTGTTTCTCAAAGAAACTTTCACAGCCTGCAAAGCGTTTTCTGTATTTTTCCTGCGTCAGGTGTTGACTGTGTCTCGCTGCCGAATCGCCAAATATGCTGCTGACATCTTCAGAGCGCTATCTGAAACTAATTTGATTGCTCTACACGTACCTTAAATACTTGCTCCCTACCATTCTACCCTCCCTGGTTCCTAGAGAAATATACCTGAATATACACACCTTTTTCGTTGATTCTTTGAAATTTATTTGAAAGGTTAAAGTAAAAACTAGAATTTGGCTACGCATTTTTCTTCTGTATGTCGTGCCACTATCCAAAACTCTCCTTGTTCATCCTTCGAAACTTTTTCCTAAGATAACTCAAGCAATATATAAAGTATGCTTTATTTTTGAAAAGGTAATTTTTATGCAATACGGTTATTTTCAATGTTTGGAAAACAAAAAATAAAAAGTAAACTTTTCTGTTGACTAATAAAATATTAGTATTAAAAAATATATATTTATGCCATTAAATTTCCCATAAACAATGTTCTGTAAATGTTTTCATAGAAACACAAAACTTTCCATGCCACAAAAGTTACAGCGATTTTTTTAAAATCCACATTATCGAAAACACCCTATAACTCTGGAACGGAAACAGATATCCAGGTGCGTTTTTTATCATTATGTTTTTTATGAAAATAGAGCTCCAGAAATTCACATTTTTCTTTTTCGACTCTATCCTTTAGTAAGGAGAGTGTTCCTTTAAAAGTGTCCAATTTGACCCACCCTGCACATATCGGCATTTTTTTCAACGAACAACGGATTGATAATTTTTTGTTTTAATGCACCTTGGAAACAGTTCTCAAATACCTTCTACAATTCCAAATTGTGTGTATATAATTAATATAAAAAAATTACCTTTTTTCTGTTTAAAAAAATCTAAAAAATTTTTGGCAAAATTTGGTCAAAATCGTGTTGTCTTTTACATCAAAATGTTGGTCTCAAAATACCAATTTTAAAGATACCTAAGTGATATTTTTTGTTGTATTTTACAAAGTTTGAATAAAGAAAGATTTAGTTTCGTGCAGTTCATGATTGCATCTTAATTGGTTGTTTTTACGAAAAAATTACACAATAGAATAAAATTAAATTGAAAATAAATAATTGCGGATACTCAAATGCATCTTTAGAAGAGTGAATCGTTAAAGTAACTATCTATTTCTTACTAAAGATACTAATAAGAACTTAGCGAGGTCAGCTCCAAATACAATAGTCAGAAACAATTGGTCTTGTCCAGACTACTGTAAAATCATTTCTTTTTCAGGTGATAGGATATTGGTCGTATCGCTGAACTAACGCAACACCCGCTAAAGTTTGATTTGTGTAAAGCACGTATTAATTAAATTACACTAAATATATCATTTTAAAATTGTTACCCCATAAGTTGGGTCTCATCTTAAATTTATATATATAATTTTCTTCACTTTGTGGGAAAGTATCTTCTACACATTATTATAGAGTGCAGAGTAATATGTGGGTGCGAATTATCATTAATTTCTTTATAGGCAGATCTTTATAGTAGATCATGGATATATTTCAGATATCCTCGATGTCTACCTTAAGAATAATATAAAACAAATTTCAAAATCGAGTTCAAATAGGGCTTTAATTATTAAATAGTAATGGACTCTGTATTTTGTATTCAATTGGATTGCCCATGTGACAACTTTGCGACTGTCCATTTTGTGAGAGCCTAGATGTTAAGCGTCCTTTTTTTACACAAACCACCTGCCGTTATCATTAAGTGAAATAAGTAGTCACAATTTCATTGGAAATTAGGTTCGAGACCCCATTGCGAGAAAGCAAAATTCCTTTCGATTCTGTTTTTTATGTCTAGCAATTATTTCAAATATCGTAATGGTATGTCGTAACACTAACATGCGATACATAGTAAGTTGCCGGTATTGGACCATGGAATAGGAATTAATTTAATACTAAATATATATTACAAGTTGTTTGCTATTTATTTACTATCGAAAAATAGTATTAAAAAAACAGAAATGTTCTTTTTGTTTTTAAAACGTAACATTTATTGCATCTTTCCCACCAAGTGGAAAACTTTAATAGAACGAGTCCCAGACAATCAAGATCTAGGTTCTTTACTCGATACAATAGTATATTATGCAAGTTTAATAAACATCACTTTAGTCACCAGTTAAAATTGGCGCGAGCGGAGCGAGCCTTTAATAAACGGGTGAGTTTGAATGTGGAAATTTTCGACAGAGATAGGTACATAAATGTAAGCTTGATAGCGAATGTTTATGGCTAGGAAGATTTTTTCAAAGGAACATAATTAGTACTAATTTCCTTTGAAATATTTATACATTTAACAGAAAGAAAATATCTTGTAACCGAATCAATTCAAAAATACGTACCTACATAGGTGGATATCTATTTACAGTATGTGGTTAATCTTGGATACGAATTCTTCCTGTATCTAATTTATACACGGTAGTTAGAACACCCGTATCAAATAAATTTTGTACCTGACTGCAATTGGGATATTAATCATTAACTATAGCGAAATAATTTCACTCCAGATTCGCTATTAATTCATTGCCGCTAGCTTGGCTAGGGTTCTGCTGATTGTTGATGATTTATATAGCACGTTTCTTTTTTAATGGTTAAATATTAAGCAGAAGTTAAGTGAAGAAATCATGTATCTAAATACAAATGTTGGTTTTTAGAAATATTGAAATTTAATTAGATAATAATTAGGAATTAAGTAATATTTAGAAGAAATTCAAATGCTTCAAAAACGATAACTAAAAGACGCAACTAAAGTTAGACATTAAAGGATAAACTTTTTTCAAAATTTGACTCACAACAAATAAACAACCAAGATATTTGTGAAAGACACAACAAGCAGAGCAACAAGTTTCTTGGGAATAAATTGGCTCTGTATCATGTCTTATCTCTTCCATGCATGGTAGTAATTACAGTAACAATAATAATTGACTTTAATTAACACCGGCAAAATTATTATATATTAAAGTTACTATTACATTAACGGTCAATACCTGGAACCAGTCTAGTTACAATTAATTAACTCGATCAAATGATTACATCATTTTATTTTCTTTCGGATAATTTTGAAATTGCCAGCGAATATGATTAAAATGCAAACGACCTTTCTTATTTACAGTTTAGGACATATATACGCACATTATAACACTTGCCATGCGTTGGTCTTGAAACTATTAACTGCCGACGTTATCAGACTGAAGGGAAACGCAATGAAAAATTATTATTATTACTGAAAAATATGTATTTTCTTAATTAAAATTAAATTGAATGCAAAATTGAAAGAAATGAAAATTTATACATTTTGTAAAAAAATTAACACCATGCTAAAAAATCTAAGATTTGCCTTTTTTTAATGAAATTGTACACATATTTGAAGTTAAGAAACAGTAGGATGTGGCCCTTCTGCGCTTTCGTATCATTTCTTTCTCATTGCAGACGATCCCTCAAAGATCCATAATTTTCATAATAGTAACTTTAGTTCGTTGACTATTTTTAGAGTTAGTGGAATAATTGGTAAGTAAATTAAAATTTAAATTCAGCCTTTAGAAAAGTAGTAAATTTTTAACGACTGTCAATGACCCGATACATAAGCAAAAAGCTATAAAAATGTTATGAACGTAAATTAAATTCAACCCGTGCTTGCTGGTGTTTTATGACAAAATTTATACAAATTAGAATTTTTTTAAATAAATAACTTACTGTATATTCATAGCGTTTTTTAGTTTAACGTTGTGTTACGTCCTACTGTTGCCATGTAGTTGTATCACTGGATAGAAATAGTCATCATTTTAAAACTTGTAATTTCAGTTCTCTTGGAACTTCCTTGACTTATTAATTCCAATCCCAATTCATTAAAGTTATACAATAAATTTACACAAGTTTCAACATAACGAAGAGTTAGAGCTGGAGTTTTATAAATAGGAATGTTTTGAAATTGATTATCAACTCCAACTATAAATGGAAGTCGATGAAAATCTGGTTGACTCTAAAAAATCTCGGTAACTAAAATAATACCTACATTCTCAGTCGTTTTTTATGAGACGAACCTAATAATGAAAAAATTGAACTCAATTTTTAACCACATTTAACGGAAAACACAGTTTTTTAAATCAGTTTGTGTTGCGCCAATTTTAAAACCTGGATTATGACCTACAAAACTTAGCTTAACTTAAACAATCGTTGTTAGCATTTTCTGATGTACAATTTCTTGTTCACAGAAATCTCATGGTAAAAGGCAAGCTAAGTTTATCAGTATTTTGTCTGGTCCTTTATCGGGCAAAAATAATAAACTCATATCATACATTATCTGTTATAGGAGTAAGAAAAATACCCAATAAAATGAAGGAAATGTATTATCAAGACATTTTTTGATGAAGATAATGTTCTACTGATGTGATTTTTTTCAAGGCCGGTGCATCAACGGCAGAACTGCTTTCAGATTATGGACGACTACAGATTCTTTTCAATAGAATTTCTTCCCATTCTCATAATTTTTTTTTAAACATTGGAGGACTCTAGGGAAAGAAAAAATTTGTTTGCGTTTTTTTTTCTGTTTCTAGTTTTTCCACGGAACTTACAGCATCAATTTTCGATAATGTGCATATTGAATTGAATTAAAAGAGACTTGTACCAGTAGAAGTAGACATAGTTTTATTTTTACTTACTTTGAGGTTGGAATCGACTCAGTTAAAACATGGTCATATTCTATGGGGAAAACAAAAAATTCCCAAGATTTTCCAAGAATATCTTCGTTTTATTAATCCTCAAAATTTAAAACACGGTGCCTTGACTGTGGAGTATTTTTTAAAGTTGGTTCTATTAAACTTAGTGCAATGTTAATGCTGGTGCAACAGCCCATAAAAGAGGCATTTTTGAATGTCATAACCACTTTTTTTGGTCTTTTCTTCTTCAGTGGCCCGTGACTAATGAGATGTATCTCCCAGGCATAAGTTTTGGTATGGTCTCTCAATATCAGAATTGGCATTTTAACATCATATATGTAGGTAGTTTTCGACACTGTCACATTGTAACTTAAAAATGTTGAAGTAGCCTTAAGAGGCGTTATCGCGCAAATGACGATAATTCAGTATATTCAATTATTTTTAGATACTCATATGAATTGCGTACTAAAAAACTGCAACTTTATATTGTAATCAAAAAACAAAAAGATTCAATATCCGGAAAGGTCATTGAATTCTACTTATAAAGTGCGTAAAGAATGTGAAAATATCTTTTTCTACTCCCTCTGTAAAATGCCTAATTGCACACCGATCTAGCGGCGGGAAGTGTCACTTTACCACGTCAGTTTCGTTTCCCATGGATCCGAGCCACTTCGGACATTTCCGGGCTTTTACCGCACGGGTATGAAAGCAATCGGATGTTTTCGAAGATATTTTCCACGCCTTGAATGTTGACGTTTCTCAATTCTGACGGTCATGTCAGTGAATCTATTCGTGTTGGTTTGTGAAAATGTACCCAAAAACTAACGGTCGTAGAAAAAGAACTTTTTAAGTCACTCGTTTATTAAACACTCGCTTCGCTCGCATAATATACTATTGTGTAATTTGAAAAAAAAAAGACAGACATCGACATTAAGTTAAATCGTAAAAAAATTGAACTAGCTAGAAAATTGCGAACTGCAGTGTAGATATTTATAATCTGCGCATACTTTTTTCTTTTAAGAAAAATGGTTTTTGTTATGAAAATATGCCGGCCACATAACCAAGGAGACTTACATATATTCCTCTTTGGAGCAATTCCGAAGAAATATACTTCCTTCTGTATCCAAAACCCTCACGCTTTTTTGGGCGTTTTTCAAACAGTCTTTGATGGGCGCCAAGACAGGTGTAATCTTCAAATTTTTTAATATGTTCCCTGTCCAACTTCAGAGCGGTAAATATATGCTTAGGTGGGAAGAGTGTAACGCCTTCTTTGTCATCTACCAAGTAGAATGCTGCTTTGCCGGCAAGAACGTCTCTAGTTGCCTCTTTTGGTATTACTGTATGAACACCAATACTACAAAAATGACGCGGGCAGAAGACTTCGTTATTCTTAAATGGATCTAAACAACATTCTAAATATTTACCCTCTTATAAGCATGGGAATTCGCTGTTCGTTGGGGCCATTTTTGTTAGTACTTTGCTCATTACTTGACGTTGAAGGTTGATTGTCATTTTGTTCTTCATTTCGTTCCGGTTGCGAAGAATGGTATTTTTCGGGAGGCCTGCCTATCGGCACCAGAGATTCCTTCATCTCTTTTTAATTCTTCTTTAATGAAAATATAAATAACACCTATCAGTTAAAAAGTATGGAAGATAAATAAGAATAAAAGCTAATTGAAATAATATTTATAGATTTTATCTATTTAGATTAAATGATCAATCAAAACTCAATGGTAATTTCCAAAGTGGTAATTTACAAATAAAAAAGAAATCATGTATTTGAATTAAGCTTAAAATAATTTCTCTTGGGTGCTTTCTGTTTCGCTTTTTTTTTCTATATTTCATTATCATAAGTATATGTTATATAATCCGAACGTTTCAATCTACAAACCGAAACAAATCCAAGAATTTTTCGTACCTTAATTGCTGATGGAGTGGCACATGGATCGTCGAAACAAAAATAACAACTGCCCCGGCTGAACAATTAAAATTGCTATTAAGGGCAAGAATGTCACCGTGTTGGTCGGTTATTTATATCTTGTTTTCGATTTTGATGGTCCGAATAGAAGCACGTGTATATCACTACATTACAGACGAACATACCTAACTACCATGCCAAAAATATTTGCATGTTCAATTGCTGATGCTGATATGCTCCATTTAAGAAGACGAATTTAGAAAGATCATGGCATTTTACTTAAATATTTTGCATACATTACATAATATTGCGGACAACATCAGGGCTTTGAAAAAGTGTCACTTTTGGTTTGATAATAAGGTCTATCTTTACGATATCTACCCACTTTTTAGAATTGCTTTCGTTATGTTATGCAGTGCTTAAAAAAAATGCGGAAAGCTTAAGTGAGTGATGCCTGGTTCAAAATAATGGGTCGTTTGTAACATAAACGTTGGGCCATATTTTTCACTTTTTTAGAATTAGACTATCTACGATTTTTCCTTTAGAACTAAATTTAAAGAAAAATTTTTTTAGCAATTTATTTTTTTCGATGGCTATGGTTGGTGGTACCGATAAAGGTAATTTATTCTGGACTGAGTGTGGCTGTCATGGAATTATAATTTTTCTTAGTTACTTTTGTTTCTTTATATTTTTAATTAAGTTTTGGTTAGTCGATGAATAGAACGTAAGTTTTTCCATTTTCAATTGGTTATAACTTGTGAGTGTATGTGTTATAAATTATGTCCATTCAAACCATCAGTCGCGCCGGAATGGTAAACATAAAAATTTCAAATCATTTGAATAATATTATTAATAAGCCTCCAGTAATATAATTAACATATAAAAACTTTAAATTTCTAGAAACCACGAAAAGAGGACCATTATTTTCATGACAAATTAGGAATCCGCTAAATAAGGTGGAGTTCTGACGTCAATTGGGACGCGAATGTTGCTTTTTAAAAAAGTAAGCTTTAGAACAGGTTTAGATATTACGGTATATTATATTAAAGATCGTAACAGCAAATAAAATACTTTAAAGAAAAATTTCTATCTTGTTTGCCTGCCTTCTATTTTTGTACCGTATTTTTTTTAATCCAGTTCGAAGGGGTGATCTTAAATGAATTTTGCAAAATTTTATTGTACTGCGTAATTGGTAGATCGTTTGCTGTAGAAGTTTTGAAAAAAAAAACTATTAATATAAGTTGAGGAGCCAATAGAAATATATATATAATAATAATACATAATATATAATACATAATATATATCATAATAATATAATAATATAATATATATAATATGATAGTATTTAACATTGCTATTATAAGATAGAAGGGAAAGGATTCCGTCTTGTTTAAGGCAGTGAGGTGTGTCGACTAAAATAAACAATATACCAATATCATATTAGCTAAAACGAGATCTAGTTCATTTCATTTAAAAATAAAATTTCCCACTAAATCTTATATTCGGAGGATTTTTTTCTAAATTTTTGGGAGTTTGGTGAGATCAATATTTAACATCTTAGGAAAATCAAAGCAGTCTACAGTTTTTGCAGACACAGATTATCCTGGTTGTTTGGAGTGTTTTGATACCATCATAATGCCATGAATTATCTACTATCAATGTTGCATTCATTACAGGTTCTGCTTATGTGCCAGATGGTAAAAGACAGGAGGCGAGTAAATACGACAGGCACAGAGAACAAAAGATCTTACATTTTTGTAGAGTTTGGTTATATAGACATTCGAGGCTTAGGAACTTTAATTCTTATTTAAGAGTGAGGTCAAGGCTCAAACTATTTTTTTCAAAATATTAATAAGAAGAGCCTAGTTTCACGACCAAAGGGTAAAATATATATTTTTTTTAATTTTGTGGCCAAAGAACAAAGCTTTTAACAGGTTTTCCTTTGGGATATATAAAGTCCTAGGAACGGTAACTTTTTTAAATTACTTTCGTACTATACCAGTTGTCCAAAAATAATTAAGAGTAACAAAGCTGTACTTTTTTAAATGAAACTCCCTCTATATCTCCCTCTAAAATGGAGGTATGCAATAAATACTCGAAATATCGAGGGTCCATTTTCAGACGCTCACATATTTTGTCAAAACTTTTGCTAACTTTGGACAATATTTTGCGGGGTTACAGTGTTTAAAGCATCTGTAATACGCATTTTCAGATTTTCTGGTTTGGTTGAAAGTATGTTGTAAACAATTCCTTTCACGTATTCCCATAAAAAGAAGTGTAATGGTGCGCAGTAAGTTTGGGGATCTAAGGAACCAATTTTGAAACCGATGTCTTCCAATCCACCTGATTTCAAAATTGGTATTTAAAAATTGTCAAATTCATCGTTGTTATAATATTAAAAGGGAACGTTCCAATAATACAGGAAATTGATATTCAGCGAAATGAGACTGACAGCCTTAATAAATTATAAGCAACGAGATACAACTTTTATTTAGTAATCACCAAATGGCGTCAAAAACCATAATCTTGGGTATTTTGCGAAACGCGAAAAGACACTCTAACACCATTCGATAGGTAACTGAAAAGTATATTGCCTCCTCCACCGTAAATGTCGTTGATTTAATTTAAATATTTCTTATGTATGTATTTGAGAAATAAAAATTAGATTACATTTTGATAAAACCCAAATTATTTAAAAAACTTTAGATTTGTGTATCAAAAACCATATTGAAACGCACACTTATTTTGATTATCCAGTGGAGAAATGTTATAATATAAAGCGGGTTGGTTATGATTTTAATTTCCTTTGTATAAGTATCGTAGGTCGGGTCAAGTTTTAATCCATAACGGGCCTATGGATTGGGTTGGATTGGAAATAGATCTTCAGGGTGTCCAATTGAGGTGCTGTATTTCGGAAATCGTTAATTGCATACAATTCACTAATGCCTCAAGAGACGTCGCCGGACATGCAGCAGTAGCTTGGGAAAAATAAGTGAATTTTATCATATATTTCAATTATCGCTTTCAAGTCTGGCCTTTCTAATAGACAATAAATTATGCATTATGAGTGCCCTAAAGTGAAATTTAGTGGTTTCTAAATAGTAACAAAATTTTCTTAAGCCCACTTTTAAAAGAACAAACAAGTTACACAAAATTACTAAAATTATTTTTTTTACTACTTGCAGTTTCCAAGACATTTGATTAAACTCACCAAATGTTGTTGTGATTTTGTTTCATTCACACAGTAAAAAAAATATAATAACAATAAATAAAAATAAAAAAGACACTAGCACACAAATATAAATATACTAAACTTATTTTTTAACAGAAGCAAAGAAAAAATCTTGGAAGCACTTCACCAATATATGAGTTAGAGTTTTAGTCGACAAAAATGTTGTTGATATGCCGGGAACAATGTCTGGACCATTACGTAAACTGCCCAGAAAAGTGCCCTTGTTCCGTTACCAAATTGCCTACAAATTTTAATTAAAAAAAAATTTAAAAAGAACATGAGATAGGTATAGGGAAACCCACTCAACATTATTTCTTTAGTAGTATCTAAAAATGAAACGATATACAGGAGATACAATTTGAGCCAACCTTCGTTTTCATTTTTTTCGAAGTAAGAAAAAGTTTGTAGCCGATAGTACTTACATATATTATTCGTTTTTACTGACGGACTTTACTCCAGTAATATAAATAAATATAGAATATTAAAATATTTAACTTAATTTATCCTTTTAAAACAATCTTAAAATGATAACAATCGGCATTGTCATAATTCTAGTTTACAATAAACTCTATAATTTATTTGCAGAGGAAAAACTTTCCTACGGAAAAACAATTTTTCTTTAAAAAAGAAAAGGCATTCCATTTATTAAACTTATCCAAGTCGCAGACCATCACTTCATTATTGACTACGTTGGCAAAAATTTCTTTATGAGGCAGAGATCAAAGGCACAAAATGAAAGTTTTAAAAATAGACCGGAGATTTTGACTCACCTTTGTAAACTCGCAGTTTCCAAAAATATCGTGAAGCCGTTTGCGTGGGCACATCGCAGGCGATATTTTGACTACGTATTTATTAATTTAAGGGATATTCTTGTGTCCTACTTGTTGTATCTCATTGAATCATTTTTATTTACAAACACACGCATTTAATCACACTCACAGGCACGAAGTTGTTTAAATATTTAGGCACTTTCATATTTTTAAACAATTATTGGAGTCTGAAACGAAGAATAAACTGGATGATTTTAGTTATGTTAACTGTCAAAAGGTTTAGTTCAGTTTGGCAGGATTTAATAATAATGTGAGGAACAATAGTCAGCTCAAAAGTAAGATCATTTCAAAAATGTACTTTTCATTAAATACTGGTGACTCCCTAAAAGAACATGGAAACTAAATTTAGAGCAGTCGACTAGCAATCTACATAGTCTATATAACAATTGAAGAGAAACACATTTTGCGGTTTAAACAGACAACAAACATTAAACCTTAACAGTAGTATCATTCTTGATTCACCATTTTGAACACGCAGTTTTCAAAAATATCGTTGTTTTGAGTGAGCACATCCCTGCGGCGAAATTTTGATCAAGTATTTATTAATTAAAGCGAGATTCTTGTGTCATACTAATACAGAAATGAAAACTTCAAATGAGTGAATATATTTTTGAAAAGCATCTTGGTAAAATTTCCATCAAAACCGATGCGACATAGTTTTCAGCCAAATATTAAGAACGGAACAACTGCCAATAATGCATATTTGTTAATCATTTAGCTTTAAAAAGGTTTACTCGTTAAGAAACTGCATTCTTTAAATATTTTGCTGGGCAACCATGACTATAGAATTAATTAACAAGCCAAGAAGAGGAAATTCCTGCATAATATAAGTTTATACTGCCGAAAATTCAACCGAAACAAGCGTCAACTTTATTATTTATACATCTGTAGGTATACGAACAAAACGTTATTCTTTAAACCTTTTTCAGAACAAAATCGAAAATAAAATTTAGACGTTTAGATGAAAACTTTTTAACATTTTATTTTTTTACTAATTCAAACGTAATGTTTTCCTTTTTTTGTGTCTAAAATGGTTGCAGATAGTTGATAATAAGATAATAGAAAATATAAGAATTTGATTGTATATTTTTTATATTTAAAAACAGAGGAACTTCATTTCATCTTCATCTGTGCTCACTTAAACATTGAATCTAATTAGTATTTTGAATGTGTAATATTTAGAAACTTTTGATATCAAAGTAAACACTGTCATCAAAATTAATAAGAAATTTTGTTATTAACATACAGAGTACTCTAAATCTGGCACTCGGGATTTTACGTTTGAAATGGTAGAATTTTTGAGGTGAGTAAAAGAATGACTACATAATATTTTAAACTGTACTTCTTTTTTGTTGAGAACAAGTAATCTTTTCATCGAATATAAGTTGTAGTGTTTCTACGTTGCAGTCGACGCGTCACCGATATATTTCTTTGGGAGTTTTTGAAAATTTAAACCGTTTTTTGTCGTTTGATTTGGAGAAACTTAGGTACAGGACTTTATAAAAATATTTCATGTACAGTCAATAATGTACCTGTCAAGCTGAACTAATCAATTTGTGTTTAAAGACTAAGATTACTTACTGAATCGATTGCAACTTCGTTCCCGCAAACCCAGAATTCTTAAAAATATGCCAGTGCCAAACATATACTTCAATTTTATTTATACGTTTTATCATGCAGATGGTCTACTATTATTTAAAAATTTTTTCAACTTCCTTACGTTGCTTTTTGCCTGCAAATAGTTCTTGGCTTCGTCTTTTTCCACCGATATCGACTTGGACCTCTCTCGAACACCACTTAAATAGTCCCCGATTCTTCTTTCGCGATTTTTATTCACACTAATGGAGGATAACATATGCATTGGTTTAAAATTTGTCACTCCAGATTCGTCAATTAGTACAAAAGGAATTCGTCCCGCCAACACGCCCCTAGATGCGTCCTTTGGAACTACAGCTTGTAGAGAACCACGTGTTACTAGCACGGGACAATCCAGTCTCATCCTTTTCAATATAAAATCTTCAATCGCCAACAAATTTTGTTTCTTCATGAGATCGTATGGGATTTCTCTCGAATTTCTTACCGGTTTTTCATCCGATATTAGAACGGCACTTTCCCTAATTAATTGCCTTATTCTGGGATCCGATTTGGCACACTCGGGATTCTTTTTAATCCTCGAAATAGCGGTCTTTAAAGAATAATCTCTTTCCGCCAATTGGCGTATAATCGTCATCCGTTTTATCATGTCTAGGGAAATATCCTTCAAATTGTTTAAAGATGTTTTTCGCTGCGAGAGATTCTCAACAATGTCGTCCAAATCGAGTGCCTTCGCAAAACTTAGTGCTTCCTGTATAAACTCCCTCAACGTGCTTTCTTTTTTCTCCAACAATTCTTCAAGGTTGTTACTCATCATGGTTTTAACAGAATTAACGATGCAATCCTGAAGCGCTTCTACGGATTTTTCTTCGGAGTCGACCGTTTTAATTGAAGCTTTGATGAATTGCGAAAAATCTTGCAAGATTCCCGGACTAACTTTGACCAATTTTGTAAAGGAACAATTCATAATATGGCCGTCGCCGATAATGCGATCTAGATATTTGACCGCATCCATTATCGATAAATCTTCCGCAGCTAAGTTTTTCAACGCTGCCATCTTGGTGTGGGAAATGTCGTAAGTTAGCTGCCTCAATACCGCGTCGCAGACTTCTAAACGATCGGACGAAGTCTGCATTAGGGATAGCAATTCGTTAAGCACTTCGGGGTTATTTTTGAGCATGTCCGAAATAATATCGACTACCGAATGAAGTGCTAAAAGCTGGTCTTTGGGTCTATTCTTGTAAACGTCGTTAGCTACAACTAAAGCGTTCTTAAACAAAACCTTCAATTTACTGGAGCACTTGTTAAATTTGACATCGATATCTGTCTGTTTGATGTTAACGTCCATGTTAATGTTCTCGACGCGAACACTATTTTTATCCCGGAAAGCCGCTGACCTCCTAGTTATCGCGATCAGTATTTCGGAAAGTTTATTTAAGGTGTCATTTTCTTGAGTTATTCTCGACGCCGCATTTAACGCGTCGCTATCGCTTACATACGATATTAGGTTATTTTGGGACACTAAACTTATCTTGCGGAGTTCGTCGAGTTTTCTCTGCAGCTGCTTCTTTTTTTCCTCTAAGCTATTCAATAGATCGTTCATGCCGTCGTCCTGTAACATCTGTTTTAACTTTTCCAACTCTAAGCGTTGCTGTTCGTGTTTCAAACGAATCGCTTCCAGGTCGACCTCCTCCATTTCGGACGTATTCAGTTCCGCACTGTCCAAAGTAGAGTCCGTGGAGACCTCGTCAGTTTCTTCGTCGCTTGGTATGCTCGATTTTTCGGCACTTCCCACAATTATTTCGATATTGTTCATGTCCTCGACCCCTTGTTCTTTCATCACCTCTTCGATGCACTCCTTAATTGCGTCTTGATCGTTGTTTTCTTCCTCGGGTACGACACTTATAATTCTCAAGAGTTTTCTCCTTCTTTTCTGTCTTTGTTCCTCCGGTTCTGGTGGCGGTCGTTCTTCCACCTCGCTGGCAAAAGTTAATTGACCACCCGATGTAATTGTCGATTGCGTTGGCAAAAACAACGGATCTTTTTCGTTATCTCCCATGATTAGACCGTTAATCAGAGTTGGTTTATTGTCGATATTAATGGTGATTCCGGGGGCGTATTCGTCACCAAACTCATTTTCAACCGTTTGCCCCGGTACGAAAACGTCACCATCTTCGGTATGAACCATTTGTCCGCTGATAAAACATTCCTTGCCCGAAGTAAGTTTAACTTTGGCCCCCGTAACCCGTCCGTTAATCGATCGGTCGCTTTCGATTTCCGTGAGAGTCGCGTCGCCCAAGTTTTTAAGAATTTCCGGTATGTCCTTAAGGGTAGGCAGCTGTCCGAGCAAATCTTCGCTTCGCGCGATTACTTCGTTAACGTTCTTCGTACTTTGCAGATCGGCAATTTCCATGGCGATTGGATTTTCAGTGGCCGGAACCTCGATCTCGTCTATCACCTTTTTGGCATCTTCCTCGAATTTTTTCCAGTCGAATTTTTTCATTATCTGCTTCATCATTTCCTTGAACGCTTTGGTGCCTTCCCATTTGTGTCGCTTCTTCTTTTTCATGATCCTCTTCAGTTCCTCCTCCCATTTTTCTTCTTGCATTTCCTTATCTTCGAACAGTTTAGCCAAACTCATCGTGTACTTGCCGTGGTGGTGATTTTGTTCCTCCTCTTCTGTGGTTGCGGCCTCCCCGCAAAAAAGGGGCCCGCCATTTTGCTCGTAATACTGAATTTCGAGAGGAACTTTTTTGAAGTCCTTCATTTTGACTAGAATTTTGTCGTTTTTTTGCGACACCAAGATGTCGACGATATCGCCGTCCCTTAATGCCAATTCAAAGGCGGCTTCGAATACTATATTGTATTTTTTGTCTTCGAC
Source organism: Cylas formicarius (assembly GCF_029955315.1). Classification (NCBI taxonomy): domain Eukaryota; kingdom Metazoa; phylum Arthropoda; class Insecta; order Coleoptera; family Brentidae; genus Cylas; species Cylas formicarius. The sequence continues at coordinate 37,908,346 of NW_026844214.1, read as the reverse complement.
GGTATATACGAAAACGTCTGTGCCGCTTTTGCTTTGAAGGATGTTAGATAATACTTTTTGGGTTTCGTTTTCGGGATCGATGCACGGGGTCATATAAGTAAAATCTTCCATGCGCTTATGCTCCCTTTTACCATAATTTTTTGACCTTTTCGATCTCTCTTGTCTATGATTCAAAAGTACCGGAATATAATGCTGGATTTTTGCCCCCAGTAGCCATTTACCCGTTATTCTGAGCGTGCGCAGTGCGTCCCTAGGGGTCAGCGGTTTCAGCAAAGGCAGGTAAAAGTTTCTAGTAAATATCTTACTCGCTCCGGTAATTTTGCAAAACGAGAGCACGTAGTTCACCATTTTTTTTTTTACTTTTTTAAGCAGGCACGATCGATGAATGAATTCGAATAACGACGTATTTAAAAATATTTAATTTATTCAGTTTTATTATTAAACATTACTGATACACGGTTAAAATGAACATATTTCAACAGAACGAAGTGAAATACAATACAGAACCACGCTTAGTTTACAAAACAGAAGCAAAATCAATTCGTTCGCAAATTCGGCTCGAAATAGAAAGGCGCGCGTTCGTCCCGACGCGACGTCGCCGACGCTAACCGGTACACTGAAACCTCGCATCGTCTCGGCGTCGCAGCCTCTTCTAAAATCTTCTAAAATTGTTCCCGTAAGCGTCTAAAGCGGCTTGATATTTTAACATCCTCGTCGCGCTCTTCGCCTTCTCTAGGATCTGTTTCGTCTTATCGTCGTCGAAGAACGTACCCTTTTTAATGCTCAACTCCAGTTCTTCCAGTTTCTGACTTTTTTTAACCGGCTGGATAGGTTCGTATTTCGGCGGTTTTTCTATTTTAAATTCTTTACACTTCTTGCGAATATCTATTCTGAGTTTGTTTACCTTCGACTCTTCTTTTAATACTTTCTCCTCCATCCTTTCCTTCATTCTTTTCCTTTCCTGCTCGTCTCTCAGTCTGCGTTCTTCTTCCAAAAGCCGCAGAGGATCTTCCAACGGCTGCCTCTGAGGTCTGAAAGATTCCCTGGGTGGAGTTACTTCCTTGACTTTCATTATTACCGGCGCCCTCCTTTTGACCTTTTCTTTAATTAGCGGCTCCGAAGGTTCGTCAAAGTTTCGACGTTTAATGACAATCTCCTCATCTTTTATTTCTCTCGGTTTGCGCTGATATGAAGGTGGGGGACTGGGAGTGAGGGAACGGCGGGGTCTGGGCGGTGGAGGTGGAAGATCCTCTTCGGTAGCTTCAAATTTCAGCTGACCCTCTTGCGTAATAGTAGACTCACCGGGAAGGAACATGGCGGGCTGTTCCTCTTCACCCATTACTAGACCAGGAATTAGGGTAGGTTCCCCGTCCATCAACACTGTTATTCCGGGGATGTACTCCGGGGTCCCGTTTTCTGTTTCAACGGTTTGACCCGGCATGAATACCTCATTATCTTCAGATTTTACCATTTGGCCCGGAACGAAACAAGCTCTCCCTTGTGGTATCGACACCCTCGCCCCAGATACGTTTACTAAATCCTCCATTTCTCCCGACTCCAAGTTTTTGATGACGTCCGGAATTTCTATTAACGTGGGCAACTGGTTCAGCACCTCCTCGCCACCGGCAATCAACTTTTCGTTAACATGTTTGGTTTTTTCCATATCGTCCATTTCCATAGGTATGTTCTCCTCTTCCACGATTTCTTCTTTCTCTTCGACAATCTGTTTAGTTTCCTCCTCAAATTGATCCCAGTCCATGCTTTCTAGGCAGCCCGCCATCATTGTCTTCCAATCGGCCGAGTCCTCGCCTTTAATCTTCTTCTTTCTTTTATTCGCCATTCTCATCATTTCCAGTTCCCATTCTTCGACGCCCGATTCTTTGGCTTCGAAGAGTTTGGCGATGGACATGGTCTCTTTGCCATGATGGTGTTCTTGCTCTACTACTTCTTTGGTCCATCCGCTACCACGGTAGAGGGTAACTCTGTCATTCGTAAAAGGGGCTACCGGAATCGCCACTTTCATACCGTTGGAAAGTTTGACTAGAATTTTTTCGCTACGTTGCGCCATCGTTATATCCACGATGTCCTTATCTTTTAGCGCTTTTTCCATTTGGTAATTGATAACCAAGTTACAATTTTTATCCGTCACCTCGTAAACGTAATACTGACCTCTGCCTCTGGGTTTCTGGGCCAGGATTCGTTGAACCCGGTCATGATTTTCCATGTCGTCGTCAAGAAATGGTTCTACGTATTTTACATCGTCGTGCAGTTTGAGCTTTTTCTTTATTACTGGCACCCCTTTGCCTCTTCTTTTTTTCTCGGCGAGTTTTTCATCGTGTGGTTTAAGCACGGGAATATAATGTTCTATTCTAGCTCCAAGTATATTTTGACCCGTGATTACCTTTCTTCGAAGTGCGTCTTTAGGCGACAGGGGTTTTAGCAAGGGCAAGTAATAGTTTCGCTGAAACAGTTTGCTAGCCCTGGTGATCTTGCAGAGCGATATTTTTACGTTGATCGGCATTTTCGATGATGCTTCTGTTTTGTGTTCAGACTATACTTAAGTTAATATCTAATATTGAGAAAAATAAACACTATGCAGACTACTTTTGGATTGGCTTCGTTGTAAAACGCATCAGGTCGAGCAGCGAGCGTGGACTAGAAACACTAATGCGGATGTGGTCTGACAATGCGGATGAATCCGAAGAATGTGGGTTGAATCGGTGCCCGATCCGATACCTGATATTTATAGCCAATCACCTCTCCAATTCGGGCATCCATTAATAGACAGACTTCCATATACGGTGACGCAATATCCCCACCGTATCAAATGTATTTCTGTATTGGTAGTCTTCCAACCAATTGAACCGTTCATTCCGTTCTTTGGTTAAATACTTTTTGTAATCGTTATCGAAAAACTTTCCTTTTTTGATGCTTTGTTCGAATTCTCGAAGTTTTTCACTTTTCCGAACAGGCTCCAAGGGCTCGTATTTGGGAGCTTTCGGTCGGTTCTCGATCAACTGCTTCGCTCTCTGTTTGATTTCGCGACGTTTTTTCTCGACTTTCGCTTCCTCTTTTCCCGTTTTTTCCACTAAAGCCTGCACCCGTTCCTTTTCCTGTTCCAATAGGTCTTTCTCGAAGGTGGGCACTTGAAGGTCATAAATCACAGCATTTACTGTCATTATGGGCCGTTTCGCTTCAGTATCGTCCGTAACCTGTAACGAGGCACTGGTCTGAATTTTTTTGGGAGCACGTTCGCGATGTTTCGGACCCATGTTTTCGGTTGCGTACTCGCGCTTAGGCCGCTCGTAAATGAACTCCTTCTTTTCTCGTTTAGGGGGCGGTTTCATTTCAATCTCCTCATCTTCGCTATTTTGGACCTCGTCTAGCTCGACTTCTTCCACTTCCTTCTCGAAAGGTGGGGTAGGTGAACGCCTAACTACGTCATCCTCTGTCTCGGTGAACTGTAATTCGCCGGACTCTGTTATAGTCGACTCCCCTGGCAAAAACATCGCCTTATTTGGATCGTCGCCCATTACCAGTCCGGGAATGAGAGTAGGTTCGTTATCTAACAGTACGGTAAATCCTGGCGTGTATTCCTTCTCGCCCGATTCCATAACGGTCGTTTGACCGGGCACGAACAAATCTCCGTCTTCTGACGTGACCATTTGACCGGGAACAAATCTTTGTTTTTCATCACTTAATGACACGATGACGCCCGACACGTTGGCGATATCAGTTAAATCACTTTGATCTTTCAATACTTTTATAAGCTCGGGAATTTCTGGTATGATAGGTAACATAGACATAACCTCATCTCCTGCGTCTTTTAGTTTCTCGTTAACGTTAACTGTTTTGTCAATGTTTTCGAGAGCCATCGTTATAGGTTCATCATCAACTGGGTCATTAGCTTCTTCGACAATTTGCTTCGTCTCTTCTTCGAAAGCGTCCCAATCCATCGATTCGGCAGTGGCCGCCAACATTGCTTTCCAATCCTCTGTGCCTTCGCCTTTCATTTTCTTTTTCCTTTTATTCGCCATTCGCATCATTTCCAGTTCCCATTCTTCCACGCCAGATTCTTTCGCTTCGAAAAGTTGCGAAATGGGAAAAGTGGTTTCCCTGCCGTGATGATGAAACTCTTCCAGCTCTTTCCTCGTCCAGCCCTCGCCTCTGTAGAGCGGTGCCCTGCCGTCGTACGCTACCAAGGGCATGACGATTTTCGTCCCATCCTTCATTTTTACGAGAATTTTCTCGTGACGTAGGGAAATTAAAATATCAACTATAGCCTTCTCCCTGACGCAGCGTTCCATTTGATGGGTCAGCACAAGGGTGCATCGTTTCTCGGGAATAAAATATGTATAGCATTGGCCACGGCCTTTTGGTTTAGAGTTGACGGTGTGTTGAAGTTTCGTGTGATAGTCCATTTCGTCGTCAAAAAAAGGTGTTACATATTTCATGGAATCTTTTTTTCGTTGTCGCTTTTTCCCTTTCCCTTTGGGGGTATATTTTCGTCTTAGGACCCTCGCAGCATACTCCTCGAATACCGGTATCCAGTGTTCAAGTCTTTTCGACAGCACATCCTTACCTACAAGAATCTATGATTTAATATTACTCGTGTGACCGAGTGCCGAGAAAACGCTTGCCTGTGATGATGTGTCTTCTGAGGGCATCCTTAGGGGATAAAGGCTTGAGTAACGGCAAGTAAAAATTCCTTTGAAATAATTTACTCGCTCTGGTGATCTTACATAACTGTATCATAACATTCAAAACCATCTTGGTGGAATTTCAATAGTCAGTTCACTAAAACTAGGCTGAAACGACAGACTTCGCGACAATAGAAGCACAAGTTTTAAAAATATATCCCTAAGAGGTTAGATGGGTCGTTCGAATGTAACTAACCGTATAAATGCTAGGACGTTGGTGGGGTATACCGTACTTGGCACATGGTTTGTAGACGATTCATATGACTTTTTAAATGCGGATGTTGTTCAGTTTGTTGTCGATCAAATGGATTTAATGCAGGTGTTTTTTTAGTCCATTAGTACAAAAGGATAAAGTATGCCTAACGGCAATTTGATAATAAAAGTTAAAGTTCGAACCTATAACTTGCAGAAAATGTTTATATTAAATCTAATGTGAAGTTAAAAAAACAATCACTCAAAAACTTATAGAATGTTTGGCTAGTTAGAAAAGAATAATAAAATTCAAATAAATTTGAGTTCTGCATGCTTGGTTACTGAGATGCAGATTGTGTTAAATAGCATTTCTTCAAGTGATTTTTGTGCAAAAAAGGTCCATTTACGGTCAAATTTGAGTATTTTAATATTGACCAAACTAACAAATCGTTGACATAATATGGTCTATAGGTTCGCCTTTCAGATTTCAGCGAAAAAACCAGTTTTCACATTACTTTTTTTAATTGCCTTCAAACCTTTTATTTGGAAAAAAAATGCAATTAATTTTTATTTGAGGGTTTCACAGTGAAAAATAGCAAGCGTGATTAAGCCTCCCAATGTTTAGGCTTTGTGTCCAATAAAATCGATTTAAAGATCTTAGAATTTTAATCATAATTTTTTTTTCTTACAGCACTTGTACTTATAGGTTCTTTCGGTAAATCAATTGCACTGACCGGCTCTATTTCCATACCTACATGTAGTTATCCCATCTCCCATCTTTTATATTTGAAATAAAAGTCAATAATAAATATTTGACTGCGCGGAAGGTTTTGTTTTAGTCCATCCAGCACCTCATAAACATTTGCAGCCAATTTTGACAAGTTGGACATGTTTAATAAAAGGTGGAACATTATTAGTTTGTTACGTGTTAAAATGTTATTGTTATTGTTAATGTCACTTTGTAATAATTTTGTAATAATTTTAAATTCGTAGCAGCGATTCTAATGGTAGTATGTATTTTATAATATATTATTATGCGTTTGTGATATCCAATTTACATATATGTAACCCTCTTCAAGGAATACCCGAATACGATACTTGGCGATTCGGGGAATCCCAATAAAAATATCGACTCCATTTAATTCTCAGAACGACGAGATGGCGACGTAACGCACAATATAAATCGATATAAATCTCATTGTATTTTTAAAATTATTTCAGTCAATTGACTGGTCAATTGACACAAAAAAAATTGACCCGTCAATTCCACAACCTTAATGAATAGATTCGTCGAATTGCCCAGGATAAACCCACACTACAGGATATTCCTAGTAAAAGCAAAAGGTTCTTGGTTAAATTAATGAAATAATAATGCACACAGAATCGTCTACTTGAAAGGTGTGCCTTGTTTGGTAAAGTGAATTCTGTCGGTGTCTGTCCAGTGTTTGATACTACCTAACTATCGGCTAGCTATAGCAGAGCAAATACTCGGTCACATAAGCCCAGACAACCTAGTAGAAAAAATGTTAGAGTCACCGACAAATTGGGACCACGTCTGCAAAATGGCAAAGCAAATACTTTCTGCCAAGAGGATAGATCGGCCAAATCTTATACAAGCTCGCTGAACCTTAGTCAATAGGAGACCGAAAGATCATAAAAGAAATTATACCCAAATTAATTATTGTTTTTTATTCATTATTGCGAATCAGCATGTCAAATCAATAAATCGCAACGAGGGAAACCCTCCTAGCAAGCAATCCAACAGTGTCTTGAAGAAAAACCAAAAAGGCGAAACCATTTAAAAAAATAAATGACATAAATGACTATAAATGACATTACAAAAATATATAATTATAATAATAAATAATATTTTGTTTGTAAGATTTTTAGATTTTATGTTTTCCAATTTGCTGTTAGCATCAATATGTGTATATATGAATAAAAAAGTTTTATTACGAGTTTTGTTTATTTAAAAAGCTCTGTGGCATAAGTAGCCCAGAAATCGAAAAGTAAGATCGGGTAAGGATAAGATACCATTCAAAAAATGTTAAAAGTTTATAGTTGCGTTCGGATATTATATTTGATTTAGCACCATTTCTTGTCATAATAATCCAAGAATAAAATATAAAGACAGAAACGTCAAAACATCTGACTGAAACAAACAAAAAACTGGGCTAACCTCCCTGACGGTAGCATTCTAGAAAATGCCGATTGGCTTACGTTAGCTTACCTAGAAACCGAGTGTCCCATGCTGTATAGGTATAGAAAATGTGCTTTAAGTAGACGGGCGGATTGTTCGCTTTCTTCAATAACACCCACACCTAATAGAACTATATTCATATGTTGCCTCTGGACGACGAAGATCGACAATTGGAGAATGGTCCTGATAATTTTGCTCAGATTTTATAAAAAGCAATATGCATCACTGTCACTGAAGAAACGGTTTGTTCTAGGCTGTATGATCCTGGCAAATTTGGCGAATAGCAGTAACACAAAATACCTAGTTATAACAAAAGAAGAAGAAGAAATACTGTATGGTTTACATTTTTGTTTTTCCGTGTGTTTATTTTTTGTAGTTTGGGATAGTTGTCGAATTTTTCAAATTAGCAAAAAAAACAAAAAATGTCTATGGATCACCCCAGGTAATGCGGTACTTCACTTTCGATCTTGACTCTAGCAGATAATTATTATAAACATTTTAAAACTAAACTTAAATATTTTGGCCTTCAGCGAATTTTGTTTAATTTTATAACCTAAACTTTATAACAAAAAAGTGCTTTTGTTTGGTAAGAAACAAATATCATATTAAACGAGAGTATTATTATTTAAATTTAAATTTTTGGAATCAAATTGAGCATTGGTTATGGTTAGTTTTTTTCGGGCAAAAATTTTTAAATTTATTGCTAATCAATAAATGAATTTTAGTAGTTTTAGTTTAGTTATTACATTTTTCCAGGTTTTGTGCTATCATCAGAACAAATGGACCAGAATTGGAATTGGACCGTGTAAGATTCTTAGTTAATATATAATATTGTATTTAATTGTTTCCATGGAAGATTTCAAGTTGTATTTGATTCATAATTCATTATATACTATTTATTCTCTTTCTTGTTTGTCTGCTTTGACTATTGTTAAAGTTACACCTATCTGGTATATAGGGGTGGTTAAAAGTAAAAATTGTTTCATTAATCTATACCAGTGATTGAAGAGCAAAATATTTAAAAAAATTTCACATAATTTTTTTTAGAGGACCATAAATGCTGAATTCTCTAGGTTTGGAAAAGTTACAAAAATATACATTGATCCTGGGAAAACAGTTGCAAAAGTATACCTGGACAATCTTGAGTGAGTATAGTATAGCCTGTTCTGAGATTTGTATGGTATTTTGCATTTTAGGCAGCTTAGAAAAGCATGTCAGCAGCTCCATAAGAAATCTGACTGGTGCATTGAATTTAGCAAGGATCAATTTTTTGACAACCGGACTCAACAGCGACTAGACCATCATAATAATAGGTAAGTCATATTATTTTGACTGCTGCATTTGTTTAAATGATATGATAATAATTTATCTAGCAATATTTAAATATATTTTTTGTCCACTTTAAATTTAATGACATTAATTGGATATTATAACATGGTTCAACCATAATTTAGATATTCAATAACCTCTGAATGAAAATTAGGTATTAAGATCAAAATTATAATTATTTATAATTAATGCGGCTAATATAAATATAAATTAGAAATTTATATAATTAAATCATTAAATTTTGTAAGATCTGGAAAGTTTTGGAAATACAGAAATTTATCTTTATAATATATATTTGGTCTTTAGATCTGCCAAACTACAATTTTTTAAATTGTTAAATGGATTTTTTATTATTATTATTGAAATTGTTAAACAATAGAAACAAATTGTATGAATATTGATTTGTTTTGTTTTTCCCTGTTCAAGGTTTTATTGTGACAACAGAGTAACCAGCCAGGCAGTTTCAGACACCACTAGTGGACCAATTAACATGGATAGTGAAGAAGAATGTGAAATTTTGGAAAATTATGTTAATGGCCATGGTAGGCCTGTTACTGTACTGCGAGCTGATAATGGTCAACTATTTGTTGATCTAAATGACATTCGTGCATCTGGATTTGCAATATTTAGAAAAGAAGATTACAAGACAACTATATTAACAAAAATGTAAATATAATTTTTATGCTTTGTTCTTTTCTAATAAGTTTGATATTGTTTTAGGGACGACTTGAGAGAATTTGAAAGTTTTTTGTTAAATCAAGCAGTTGCATATCAGCTTAATACAAGAAGGAACTTTGCCACAGATGAAATATTTAACACAATTGAAAAGTAAGAATGACATTTCCCTTTACATTGGTGTTCATTTATACATTTTGGTTACCGATTATTGTATTATGAACTTGATACATCCATTATGTTTAGGGTAAAAGAAAGACTTTGGGGCTCTCAAAGAAATGAACAAAACATTGTCACTTCTATGAACGGGGATGCTCCGGTTGTTAACGTTACGAGGAGTTATTCAGGTCTCAGTAGTAACAATGCACAGAATAAACCTCGTCAATCTGACCAATATGCTGCTCCATCATGTAGTCATGTGAAGCAGACCAAAATAGAAAGCCAAAATATAAACCGGCAAAGTTTTATAACTAATGGTGCTAGATCAAATGAGTTCAACCAAGATGTAAGTAGTATGTAGGGTGGGACGTTTGGGTGTATAAAACTAATTTTTTTTCAACCATTCTAGAACTATGCTTGTTATAGTTTCGCAAAAATGATTCAAGGTAAAGTTAATTTAATGTTTTACTTTTAGAGTAGAAATACAAAACCAATAAATTCCATACATATTACAAATTCAAGACCAAAACCATTACGCAAACCTAATGTTGATAAAACCCTTGAAAATCTACATTTAAAACCTGTTGGTAGTAAAAAGGCACCAAGTGAAGATGAAGATTGGTTTGATGATTGTAATACTGGAACTATTCCAAAACTTGAAGAACAAGCCGTTGCTATCAATACAAGCGCCAAACCTTGTGATATTCCAATTGAATTTAAGCAAACAGATTCTGCTAATCCATGTGTGGAATCTGGAGCGGCGGTGTCGTCCATTAACAAAGTTTCTTTACCAGTTTCTTCTAATCCCTCCAAGGTTAGTTAAAAATTCTTTTTTTGTGGAGATTATTTGTAGGCTGAGGCAAATTGAAAATGTGGTTAACACAAAATGCTTATTCACTAAGTGCAGAGGTTTATGTAATATTATTTCTAGGTTCGTATTAGTTATGTTATGGAAAGAGAAAACAAAAGTCGAGTATACTTTGTTCAACGGTTCGAAAATATAGACCTAGTGGACGACCTTTTGCTGCAATTAAATACCTTAAGTGAAAATCAGAATATTGCGAATCCAATAGAAAATGGCGTTTATCTTTTTCAATTTGAAGAACTATGGTCAGTATTATTTGTTAGAATATTATCACATTGTTTGATTTAATTTAAAATTAGCCATTCAATCTAAACTCACTTTAATTAATTTTACAATTTTGGAATAATTTCATGCCTTGTTTTTTTTTGGAACAGGTAATAAAATCTATATCTGGTAATTTAAAAAGCAAAGTTTTTACAAAAAATGATTTGGACAGATAAAAAGATAAGAGCGTTTGAATCTAGTCTAGCATTTCTGTCAACCTTATTTCAGAGGCTACATTGGTTAAATATTTTTCTTTTTTTATAAAAAAAATAGGTATCGTGGCAAGCTTATAAGGATCAATAAAGATCAGTCATATTTAGTGGATCTAATTGATTATGGAAATATAGAAAATCTAAAAAACCCTGTAAAGGAATTACCTGAAAAGTTCAAATCCACACCTGCGCAAAGCATTCGAATTACTTTTACAAATGAGAGTCCCTTAGCAACATATAAAGTTGATGATGAAATAGAAATTGTTGCAAGGAAACAGGTAAAAAAAAGTCTGTCTTAAGTCCATAACATATTTCGAATAAATTTTAGTATGATGATGGCACATATCTGGTTCAAATTTTTGCTGGTTGTTCAGAGGTACCATCTTCTTCACAAAGTAAACATGAAGTTCAACCTGTAATCACCAAACCATTGACACCCAAATCCCATCCAGTTACAGATAACTCCTATTTTGTGATCCCTCCACTGCTAGGTCCTCTTAAAAACAATGAAAAGGTGATGATATTAGGCATTACAGATGGAAAATTGTTATTAAGGACAAAGGATTGTGCAGCACATTGTAAAGAATTGTATAAACTGATTAGTGACATGGAGAAACAATGTAAGTTCAATTTAACTTTCTGTTGTATATGAAACTGAATCAAAATGATTTGAGCCTATAAAGCGACGATGTATTTTTTAAAAATCTTGTTTTGCTTTAGATATTTTATTCTCACTAGGCATTGCTTGATAATCAGTCAATATCAAATATTAAATATTTTTAGCTATCACAAACGTGAAAGAAGGCCAGTTGGTATTATGTTCTCGTGATAAAACAGAAGGCTTACATAGAGGGGTCGTTAAAAAAATCGAAAACTCTGCCGCTTATATAGATTATTTGGATTATGATGGGACAGAAACCCTATCTCTGAAATCACTGAGAAATGTTAATGCTGAGTTAGCTGCAGCACCGAGGGCGCTAGTGGAATCTCCACCTTATTCAGCTTTGAAATCTACAAACATTGCTATTGAAGACTTTATCAACAAACTTATTATTACAAAGAAGAAGTTAGATGTGGTAAGCTTATACCATCCATAATGTGAGGGATATGCCGGAATTTTCTGTTGTTTGAAATATAGGCCAGTTGACAGATTTCTCGAATTGATATATTTAGTGGTTATTATTTAGTTGCTTTTTAAGTATGTGACCAAACTTCAGGAGGTAATTCTTTGAGTGAGTTTATGTTAAAAAGTGTAAGAAAATATGTGTGAAATATCGCAAATAACATTTATAATAACAAAATAATTTTATAGTCAGATTCAGAGAAATTATAAAACAGGTCACGATGGTCAGGACAAGGTCAAAAGGGGATTTTAGTATTCGGACTCTCGATTAACAATCGGTCAACAACATCTGTATATATTTGGGAGAATGTGTCTTAACAAACTTTCAAAATTAAGTGACAAATTCCAATACACGAATTTAAATAGAATTTTTAAATTACGTCTATATTTGTTTTGGGTAATTTTTGTCACGATCCCATAATTGTTATTTAGCGAAGTAAAAAACGTCATTATTAGTATTATATATAACTTTATTATCCTTAGTGTCAATAATTATTGAGTATAGTTCGCTGGCATGCTCTTCATACATAAAAAATTTTATTCTCATAATTGATAATTAATAATATTAGATAAGGATATTGATTTTGAATTTGTCTCAGATTATGGAAAATGGAGATTTTGACTTAAGAATCGACAGTAACACACTGCTATCACAAGAAATCGAAAACTTGAGGGTTAAGGATCAACCACTTTCCGATGTGGTTTCTGAAGGTGAAGGTGTGTTAAAATATATAAGTGTTTTCAGCTGTTACTCTTGCGTAAAATTGAAGCAAGTTAATTATTTTATATTTTCAAAAGGTTTAATCTGCATTGTGATTCTTCCAATTTCAGTTTATTTACCTGCAGTTTCTTTTTGTTTTTTTTTTCTACCAATGAAAACTTATTGCCTTTTTGTATTCATTTTTATTTAGAAATTTCAATAAAAATGAAAATAATAAAAAATCTAGGGTTGTTACAGTTTTCAAATATGCACATGTTTCTCATTTTTAGATGTTGTCAGATATGAAGACATGCCTTATGCAAAGTTAAAGAAAGGTACCGGCTGGTACTTTTGTTACAGTTGTAAAGATACTGAAACAATAACCCTTATATCCAGTGAACCAGAGTATGAGAAATACTTGAATGATTTGATTATTACAATATGTGACACAGCCCCATATGCACCGGAAATTTACCATATGTGTTTGGCGAAATTTCATGGTAAATAACTTAATTAATATTGTAAAACACAGTACATATAATTAATTAATTACTTTATTGCATTGTGATGTACATTTTTTTCATAGATCAGTGGTACAGGGCCACAGTGATTGATGTTGATGAAGAACATGAGACATTTCAAGTGTTATTTGTCGATTTTGGTAATGTTTGCGACCTTGAAATGAAAGATTTGAGGAGGCTTCCTAGAAAATATGCAACTATTCCAATACTAGGAGTGTCCTCATATTTTATTGGTAAGTGGATAGCAAAATTAAAAGCACATAGTGAATGGTCCTGTGTAAGCTTCAGGAATTCCATTTTCAATATTTTATGTTTTGATTGTTGGTTTTCTCTATATATCTAGTAGATAAATTGACTTCAGAGATATATGTTAATAACACAGGTAGTTTACTTTCGACTATTTCGCTATTAGATAATATATGGGGCCCTAATACTACCAAACTAAAGTAAACGCGCATGCTCATAAATTTTACACTAACCTGTTCTTTGCCCAATTTTCTTTCCAAACAATGATTTCCCTACATTTGCCATAAAAAATTAATGTGAAATATTGCCCAAATGACGGTGTTATTGTGTGAAAACCAGATTTAAAATGACCTCGCTTGCTCACCTTGAATGATCCCTCTCAACATTTGTTTTTCATGGTGACTTCAAAAGTTCCTGTATTATGAGCATAGGCATGGTTTTTATACAGGTCACGAAAAATATTATTCAGTTATAGCGTTATCGTAAATGTGACAGAGTTACTCCGAGGCTCTTGGAATGTTAGAGAGTGATAAGAAATGTACGCTGTTGCCACGAGATTAAATCAGACAGTGCAGGATATTTTAAAGAGAAATGGGTACAAGTGTTGTAAATTACAGACCACACAGGAAATTTATAATATATAATAATATTTATAATAAATAAATAATAAGTAATAATCTTGTATGTTAATGACCACCCTTGGATAATTCCATTCAAAAGCAATTGGTCACTTTCTTATATCTATGAACAGATCATACCTTTATAAAATAGTTTTTTTTTAGTTGTAGTTTAATTTTTAGAACATCTTTTATTTTTCATGTAGGGTGGATAGCTATGATTTTAATATATATATATATATATATATATATATATATATATATATATATATATATATATATATATATATATATATATATATATATATATATATATATATATATATATATATATGTATATATATATATATATATATATATATATATATATATATATATATATATATATATATATATATCTCACTTGGATGCTTTTAAAATCTCCGTTTAACTTTGTCACACTAACGATAACCCTATAACCGAATAATATTTTTCGTGACCTGTATATCTGGTAGCTATATGGTTTCAATCGATAACATTTCAACGTTCAACAGCACTGGCTGTTCTTGAATTTGATTTCACATTGGGGATAGCATTTTTTCCAGACATGCTTGTTTAAAAAAATGTTCAGAAGTAAGTTAGTGAGTGAAATTTTTGTGCATGCGCGATACATCATTCTATCCTGCACAAAAATAATATAGCTGCCTGAATTGTAACAATTTTGCCATATTTTTGCGGCTTCTATATTCAATTTACCTGGGTATGTGGTTCTCTCCAAGTTTTGACACACCTACGTAAATCTGAGGTTTAAAATTCGACGCTTACAATTTGTCATAGCGTTTCCCTACATAGGTACGTAGCTATAAAATATTTTTGTTTTTAGGTTTGCCTACAAATAATACTAAGTTGAACTCGAGACTACAGGAACTAATTCCCGATGCTACATTTTTGGATGTGAATGTTAAAACAGATTTAGATCCTGACAAGTTGCAGTATGGCATTGAAATCCCCGAGGTCTATGAAACACTCAAATCTGAGGGATTTATTTAGTTGAGCAATGTTCATAGTTTGTGTATTATAGTAATTTTTATTTTTTTTATATATACCGGGTGACACAAGAAAGTGGAAACACTCGATAACTGTTAAACGGCTTAAATTTGGAAGGGTTAATATAGGCTGAATGTCCAATGTTTTGACAATATGCAGTAGTTTCCGGTTTGAGCGGAAAGAACAGTAACTTTTGAATTTGAAATGGCACAACCGATATTTTTTTGCATTTTTGGATTCAGGAGATCATTCTACGTATAGGACAGTTTTTCTCAGTTTTTTTTTGTTTCATCATAAATACTATTTACCGGGTCAACTGATCAGCGGAAAAATTGTAAATGAAACTTTTCTTTACTTGCGTAATAGCAAATATCATTTAATGTAATCAACTATTAGTTTTTTAGGATAACATAGTTTTTTTTAAATAGCATTTTTATAAAAAAAATATTACGCAGGTGGCTTTGCTTCACTTCTAATAAAATTATCATGTCGATTATTTTGTGGATTTCTCATTTTCCATTCCAGCTTTCTTAAGAAAGAATATGGAAGAAGGCGACTTCCCGCATAGCCCCGTATATCAGAAACTTTTTCTCCATTTGTAATTGATTATTGTTTTCCTTGATAATCTAAATCGATAACGCGACAAAATCGATAATCAGATAAAAATGTGCAAACTGTCAGAAGTTTTAATCATGCCGACTTGATGATGAATAGAAGCAAAGCTACCTAAGTAATATTTTGTTTTTATAAAAAGGTATTTACTTATCTGGTTTTTTCCATCCTGTGAGCTTATTTTTTCACGAATTTTGAAAGTTTTGTCTTCAAAATGTTGAAAAAAAAGTTTTTGTTCCCACTAGGGTGCTATTTGAAAAAACTAGGTTATCCTAAAAAATTATCAGTTCATTATATTAAATACCATTTGCCATTGGACAAGTAAAGAAAAGTTTCATTTACAATTTTTCACATGATAAGGTGACCCGGTCAATAGTATTTATAATACTCGCGGCCTTCTAAACACAATTTTCGAAATTAAATAAAAATTTTAAAAGACAAAAAGAAAGTGAGAAAAACAAAAAAAATCAAAAAATATAGGTTGTGCCATTTAAAATTCGAAAATTACTGCCGTTTCCGCTCAAACCGGGAGTGCAACTATTGACTACATATTGTCAAAAAATTAGACATTCAGCCTATACTAACCCTTCCAAATTTCAAGTCGCTTTCTCAAGCCATTTAAAAGTTAGAGAGTTTTCCCACTTTCTTGTATCACCCGGTATATAAAAATTCTCATTTTCCCAATTAATTCTTAATTAATTAATTAATGCTTTATTCATTGTTTTATCAATCAAAGACTTGTTTTGTTTCTTTATGGTAAGCCTATAAAGCCTAATATAATCATATATTTTTTAATGTATATATATATATATATATATATATATATATATATATATATATATATATATATATATATATATATATATATATATATATATATATATATATATATATATATATATATATGAATATTTTATTTATTGTCCTCGTTAGCCCTGTGTGAAAAGTAATTGAGAGAAGTGAGTTGATTTCCCTGTGGATTGAAAGAATGCTTCCAAAATATTTAGAAAAGAGTGAAAAAGAAGTTAGATGCATATTTGGTTATCACTGGCGGAAGAATCCTTGATCACATTTTGTACAAATGACTTCAGCAAGTCTAGGAACAGCTTTTCATATTTCTTCAAGTGAGAAAAAAAAATGCAGAGGCTATTTGAATGTCAAATCTCAATCCCAGTTTTTTGAACTTGCGCAATTAAAAAAAAACTGATTCTCCTTTCTCCTTGGATTTAACTTGGGGTATAAATTGGTGAAGAACATTAATCCGTTAAAAAGCGAATGAAATGCTTTGTGGCTGCTCTAGCTGTGCGCATTTATAATAATTCTGTTTTCACAACAGGTTTCTCAGCAGATAATTCTATTATCGACTGAATTCGTTATAATGATGTATCTATTTGGCTTAGAATTTCAAACTGCTTTATTGAACCTTTTTATGCTGCTTATCACTTATTAATTTTATGCGTTATCAATACAATTGTTTCATACATCATTTGCAGTAGGTATAACAACATATCATTGAAATGCGCACTCAAGATAAACAAAAATTGAACTTTGTTAATGATATTTTAAAAATATCCAAGATTTTATTAAAAATATAGGAAAATATTTTCTTAATATGTCGAAAACTATAGACAGTAGAGGCTGTGGCTCTCTGTGACACACTATTGTCCGTAAGATGGCAGCAGCTATTTTGCGTTTTATCCAATCGGCTTGTGATTCTTTGAAGCTCGGTGAATACTTACGTTTTTTTGGGCAAGAAATAATTTCTAAATTGATCTAGTTTTCGACCAAGTAAATGAGATAATTCCCCCTTCAATTATAAAAAAAATGCGCTAAATAAAAAGATTTAAATAATGGAAGTTAGGCACGTTTGTTTGCATTTGTATGCACCGCATTCATTTATTTGTGTAAATAATAAAATAATGATAACAGTAAGGAAACCACACGACGTTGAAGTAAACAATCTCAAACGCTCAGATGTATTAAAAACATTGCCTGTAACATTAACATTATCGAAATAACAAAAAATTATGTTTTGTTCGAAATAGGCGGTGAGTTACCGGTAAAACAGCAGTTCTTCTTAAAAAGGTGAATAACCCGTTTAATATAGAGCGCCACAGATGTCGACACCACCGTTCCATGCAAGAAGCTGTCCAGTGACAAAATGGCAATGGAATGTATATGCAAGAGAAGGACTTTATAAAGGGTTTTCGCCATAATTCTGTATAAAATACCGGATTTTTTCAATAAAAGTGATGTGTATGTAAAATTTAACGTGAAGTGCAATATTCGTACATTTGTGTATGTGATTTTTACTCAGTTTAGGTGGTTTTCTTCAATAATTATGAACCATATATTTTTAACAATAGGTAAGTACCTAAAAGCCATTTCCTTAATAATATGTATGATTTATTTTTAGTAATTTAATCCGTATTTATCGATTACGTGCAATTCTCAAATTTAACAATTTCCTCACTCCAGGAAAATCAGAAAATTATTGTGTTATTTATTCTTTGACCTGTCTAAAAGAAAAAATTGTTTACACCCCGTTGTCCACCCCGAAGAAGTTATCGTTGATGAAGATGAAGTTAACGTTGATGAACGTCAAAATACACAATAGTAGGAGAGTTTATGTTGTCGAATCGGATTTAACCAGGATGGTGCTGTAAACTGATCTCTCATTTTATTATTTTTTAAATTTCGTTTTCGCAGGACTTCAGCTTGTTGGCTGTGCGATCTTTATAAATCGCTTTCTTGTCGGTTACGACTATAGTAAAAAGTTCGGCCAAAAGTACCATACTTTATTATAACATTGATTGTTTTATGTTGAGTCCATACTGTTTACTGTTATGTTGTTTATTGTCGCAAATTTTGATGATCAGTTATTCTTATAAAATCGATTATTGTCGTTGTTTTCAACCACTTTTAATGTGATTAGCAGAAGATTAGGAGTTGAATCAACTCAAATCCTATTAGGAAAGTTTTTGCCAAAAAATATATACTTGATTAATTAGAATTATAACGACAGGTTTTTATTAGTGCCCTATGAGCAACCCTCAAAATGTTCGCATATTCATTTTCTTTGTTCCGAAAAATATTAAAGTGCAAGTTTTCAGTCGATAAATAATTTACGAAACATAGGGGATAGGATAAGGGACCTATAATTTAAATCATTTCAAACTAGATTTTAATAATGGATATTGACAGGGCTGATGCCATCGGCTATACCTACGTAATAAACTTTAGATATTTTGAGCTGTTTAAATTTGTTTTTCTTTACTAATTTGTGGAATTGTTGCGAGATTTAGACCACACCTCACCAGACCTGAATTCAAGTTTGTTTCCAATCAGTTTCCAATGAGAATTTTCGGAACCGCTGTTTTCTGCGTCGAACGCACAGACAATTTGTCACTTTTAGCTTTTGACAGGTATATGTACGTATCTTTTTTGATTCTTTCCCAACCGTATTACATGAAAGGCGTATTCTATTTAGTTTGCGGTCTTATCGATTCGAGGGGTAAACGTTGAGATAATTATTTCGGTAATAAGTATCGGAGTAGCGATTGGGACCAAATATGAGCTACTCTTTCCCAGACCCTTCTAGAATTGACAATTTTCCAGATAATTTGATTAGAAAATAGTAGATAGGTGTTCATCAAGTTGTTGCAATTGATCAGCGGTAATTATTAGGACAGGTTATTGGCGTGGAGATGTTGTTACTTGGATAGAAATACAGGAAATGTGGGTTAACACATCGCCGAAGACGCCACGCGCAAACTTCTGCATCTATTATGCTAGGTGCTACGCCAATGCTTGTTTTTCATTCAACTAATGGTGGTTCAGCTTATAGTAGATTGACAATTATGTATTATGTCATACTATTTACAAATCTCCTGGATTCCTCCTGTGTCGGTTATTGATAAATACAAATTGCTGACGTTTCGTCATTCATCCTGTTGGCTTCTACAGAGCAAGATTTAGTATTAGTTAAGTTCAGAAGATTGTGGAACTTTCTTTGAAACATATATATTATGTCAACCACCATTAGTGTTAAATTTTATTCGTTATGGAAAATGAGTTTAAAAATATCCTAGAGATACTAGATTAAATATCATGTGTTGTTATTTTCATAGATAAAACAAATGCTAGTTATTGCAGGTCTATAGATGCGTCTTATAAATTCCATAATTCCATATTTTTTATAAAGTAATAGGGAGAAAGATGAATCGTCAAATTAGTGTAACTCTGGCCTGAGGTTTGACCAACTTCATTCCCAATTGTCAATCGCGATTTGGATCACAAGAAGAGGAATTTTTGTACCCAAAGATTCGCTGCTGTGGTTTGTATATTTTCAAAATTTTCTAACCCAAGAAAAAAAATGTATCTAGTTGATGTTAAAAGGGAAAATACTTTAATGCTGATTAAGTTATCAAAAATCAGTCGGACTTTTACCTTTAACACACAATAGAATTTTTAAATGCGGAGAAAATATGAAAATATTTTTGTGTTTAAATCAAACCTAGATAAATAGTTTTATTTTTTGGGTTTGCTTTGTTTACCAATCACTCGGTGCATGAATAATATTAAACCAGCATCATGCTTAAAACAATTTATGTTGTAGGATTTTAGCTCAAACACAATCATTAGTATATTATTTTTTGTATCGAGGTTTGTATATTTATTACTAAGTGGCCACTTTTTTCTAGCATAATTTTACAAGAAAAAAGTTATAGAAGACTAGTAGAGTTCAAATTAACTTTTACGGAATTTATTTTATTTACAGTGTGTCCCAATTAAGTAAATTCGAAGAAACTCATTTTAAACTTTGCAACTTTTGGATAACTTTTCTTTTGTAAAACTGGAAATATGCTAGGATGGAAATACTAAAAAAAAAATTGTGTGTGTATGTATACAAATTTTATTTAGTTATCTCTGAAGCTATAGCTAAATATAAAATCGAGCCTAATGTAAAGGGATGTTAATTATAGTTCACTAGTAACGTCCGTAAAAAGCAAGCGCCTGCCTCGATTTATCAAAAATATAAAAGAAGTATTTTCCGGATATCAGCAGGTATTATAAATAATAAGAAGTTTCTGAGGAAGTTGGAGAACCGCGCGGATATGCCATGGATTTATTTTCCTCCGTCTGCTTCTTTCCTTATTTTCCCCCGTCTGCTTCTTTCCGGATTTATTAAATAGAATATTTTACATATTATTTTAACCTGTTGTGCAACGAATTTGGGTGACGATAATTCTGTCGAACTATCGTATCCGTCAAATATTTGCTTATTTCCACTACAACGTGATAACTAAAACGCGAGTTAAAATCCAATAAAAATTAGCCGCAAAGCCAATACATTATAGACAATCTAATGATACATACATTTATAAGTGTACTTGTCATTTGATACGTAGCCAGGTAAAATCATTTCACGGTATGTTAGCCATTCTACGGGGAAGTCTGTTACAATGTTTTTGACCAAGGTAATGAGTCGATCAATCGAATTTAGTTAATATATATCCAGTCGAATTTCGATAAGTCGAACTTCGATAACTCGAATTTTTGATAAGTCTAACCAAATTGGTTGGCAATAGCGTCAAAAGTAGGAAACGCGTGTTACTTTGTCTTGATTACTCGAATATCTTGATAACTCGAACGAAACATTTGGTGCCAACTTTCATAAGTCGAATTTTCTCGGGGAACCCCCTAATTACGACCGATCTTAACCTGTCTTTTTAAAGTATCTATGCAAGCAGTTCAGTGTCTGTGTTTGCTAAGTTCACTTGTATGACTTACTAGTTATTACTAAGTGAAAAATACTGTTCCTATTCAATTTACACATTACATTAAAGACATTTTTGGATTTTTGCATTTGTTGAGGTGTCATCAAAACGTACTTTAAAAGCTTTGTCTGTGGCTCAAAAAATAAAGATGTAGCTGTGAAGTATGGGATTTCGGCAAGTACAGGCTCTACAATTTTGAAAAATAAACATTCAGTCATCACCGCAATGGAAGGTTTCGAAAAAAACAAAAACAATAACATTACACTAATGGTGTTGACGCTACCGCATGCAATATCGACGTTAAGCCCGAAACAATTTCTAATTGTTTTAAAAAGCCGGTTTTGGTCAGTATTCTGAATGGGAAGAAGAAGAAGATGAGATTCCCTTGATTTTCCTAAGTGAACGCCTGAAAGAACAGAGTGAAGACGAAATCCAAATAGAAATCGAGTTTAAAGCTTGGACAAACATTAGAGGTATAGCAGAAGGTAGCACCATTAACGATTTTATACATGTGGATGAGGATATTGTTACTTCAGAGTTTCCTACTGATGAAGATATTATCGAGTCCTGAAGATCCGAACCGGTACAGTTAAACATCGAAGATGACTGCGAAAGTGACACGATGGAGGAGGAATTGGAAGATGATTCTCAGCAACCACCTTCAAATGAATTGGTTGAAAATTCGTTGATTGTCTTGCGTTCCTATTTGAAAATCAGTGAATACACAACCGATTCCCTCTATCATTGTTTAAATAAAATTGAAGCTTTTGTTGAAAACCAAAATAAGAAATCCGGTCGTCAGTCACAAATAACCGACTTTTTTCCAGTGAAAGAGTAAACTTTAATATGTACATAGATATGTATGTATATGTGCACACATACTATGTTTATACATACTAGGTACATATACAATACATTTGTATGTACATATGTACTACTATTTCATAATTTTAGTTTTTTATTCAAAAATCATAGATATTAGGGCATTTATGTAACGTATAACCCATTTTCAAAAATGATTGAATAAATATTCATTCACAAAAAAGTACATGCATTTGTAGTTTTTATTGATAACTAGAAATTTTCATGTGTCAAATCGCAGTTCGACTTATCGAAGTTGACTGTATTCAGCTATAACCGGACATATAACAATGTTCAATATTTGAATTTACAGGAAAATGTTAAAAACTCTATCTGCTTTAAATTAAAATTAATGTGAAGTAAGCTTTAATTAATATGTCTTAAGTTTTCCTGTAACCCATTTTCCAGGAATAATAACCATGTTGGAGGCTTGGCGCGGAATATTTCTATCGGATATTTTATTTCGGCATTCGCTATACAACAACGCCCGTGCTCACGTAAAAAATAGTCAAAATTAAAAGCCAAATTGAAAATAACTTCAAGTTGGAATTTTTTCGTTATTTTGCGAATCATCCGATCATTCTGCTTGTTGATAAAACGTTATAAAAATGTTTAAATCGCACAACTCTTTTTTTCGATTTAATTAGTGCCCGGCGGTGGTGGAATTTGAAAATTTTTTGGATATTAATCAAAGTCTCAAACGGGTTTCAATCAACATTCTTCGGATTTATTTTTTATACGAAATCGCTAAAATCGGGCTCTATATTCGCTGCTATTGGCTTTCACTGCGAGGGTTGATTAATACGCTATATTTTCGACCTAGATTTTACGAGTTGTATTTTGTTACTCGTTGTCGAACGAATAATTTAGACAACTGATGTCAGGCATTCGAAAAACTTTTAATGGACGGACGATATAATTGGTGCGGACGTTTTCTTTTTTTGTTGCGGGGTGATCGATTACTTTTAAATGTATAAAATGGATTAATGGCACACCTTGTTATCTTTTTTGTTTTTTTTTTAACTCACTGCACTCACTATTAAGAAAAAAATAATGTTTTAGGAAGATTATTTAAAGGGCGCAAATAATCTTCGCAAAAACATATCCAGTCGATATATATCTCGATATTATCAAAAAAAAAGCAAAGATTCTATGATGGTGCGTGAAGACTTTTCATTGCAATTCGGCTTTAGTTTTTCATAAACATATATTTGATTAACCTGACCCCGAATCCAGATTTCAGAAACGGCTGCTATGATCAACTTTTACCAAATACATATAGCAGCATTTTTATTCTAAACAAATAAGTAACTCGTTTTTTCATTAAAATGGAAAATGGGATCCGGGAATAAATGCAAAATACTGCCGAAAAAATGCCAGATCTAAAATGAAAACTTTTAAATTGACAAACTATCAGTAGGTTCTTTGAACGTAAAGTATGGTGGAAAACGAGTTTTGGAATGGCTCGGCCATGCTCTTATTTTTAACATTTTTTCGTGTTTTGCATAATTTTTTTTTGGTAAAAAAAACAATTAAAGTCTTAAATCTTTTTGCCTAAGTGAGCTAATTATTTCAAAATTTTCCACAGGGTAGCTAATTCATTTATATGGATCACCGCTTGACTTTGCATGTCTCGTCTCAAAAATACACTAAAAATTTTTTTTTTAACATTTTGACGTCAGCGTTAAAAAGTTCAAAAATTTATCAAATATCAGCAACCGTTAAAACTGTTTGCTCATTTTTATGAGAAAAATCTTTTTTACGTTGATTTTTAATACGTGGAACAATCTTATTTCACTCAAATCTAATCGATACAATGTTTGTTTCATTAATGTAAATTTTTGGGACATTATGTATCTATCGTTTTGGATATTCAAACAAATGTATTAGCTACCGCCTGTGAAATTTAATTTTACTTACGCACAAAGATATTAAACTTTAATAAACGACGTTTTTTCTGAAAAAAAAAATAAAATTAACTTTTTCCGAATTAAAGGAAAACCAGTAAACGTGCTACAATATTGTCGTCTGTTTCGTATTGGAAACGGTGAAGGTGCGTAAGTATTTCAGGAAGATTGATCATGGCGCATTATGGAGATACTCCAAATTTGAATAAAGAAACTTCTTATAGGAGACTCAATGTAAATCTATCACCTTTTATGTATCACATTGGATGAAAGACCTTGACACTACATTTCTCTGAAATCAGTTTCTAGACTTAAATAACTTGGGTTAGATCTTTATATTTTGCTATCTTAAGTTCTACCGACTTACCTTTTTCATTATCTTTATTCTTTTTATATGAATATCTGAATATTATTTGGTTTTAAAACATTAAAACCATAGTAACTTTGACTAGATCTTCTTGTGCATTTGAAGTTTTTCCTTGAGTGTTTAAGATAAATGTAAAAAAAAAATCTTTGTAAAATATTAATTCTAGTCTACCTAAGTAGTTTGATTTCTATTTCTTTAAATTGGGGTGTACCAAAAAAAAAAACTTAGGATAGAAAAATGTGGAAAAATCGAGTTGTTGAGATTTTTTTCGAAAATTCGCACATTTGCAGAAAATTGATACAACTTTTTCCAATAAAATTTTTCCTAATTTTTTGTAAAAAATATTTTTTTTGTTTTTTAACAATTTATCAAATATTTATTGAAATGTTTTTCCAAGGAATTTCCACAGGCTGCAGTGGATACTATTTACAAATCTTCTGGGTTCCTCCTGTGTCGGTTGTCGATAAAGCAAACTTGTTGACGTTTCGATCACCCTGTTGACTTCTTCAGAGCTTCACTGAAACTGGCTAGCACTCTCTCTTGAAAACTGTTTAGTTGCAAGTTTGGAATACATACATATTCGTGACTTTTGTAGTCGGATATACATTTACTGATTAAATATAGATATCGAGTATGTGGCGCTATGGCTCTAGTTCACTACAAGTGTTGCAAATCTTAACTTAGTTTTTGGTTAGCATTCAACTCAGTCACTGTTTATATACATACTGTTTGAGGGGGGGCTAGATGAACATTGTCTCGGATGACTGATTGGTGAAAGGTAAAGGACTGAGTCTGAGTCTGGGTTAAGATTGTTTGGTTGCTTACAGGTTTCTATGGATCTCCGTATTTTTTCTGATAGAAGTATTGTTTACATGAAAAAATTTTAGTTTTATTGAATAAGATTTGATGTTCGTTTTTTTATTGTCGGTATGTTACTATACAGGGTGTCCAAAGAGTGTGTCAAAGTGATTTATCTCGTTTATTACTTGTTTTAGAGAAATATGTTAAATCGAAAAGTTATAGATGAGACTAAATGATGATCCATAAATATGTTTTAAACCAAACATATTTTTAAACCGAATACGTTGTATATCTTGAAAAAATCAAATGGTATACCCTGTACATTATACTTCTATTAATTAGAACTATTAATGCGCTTTCAATTTTATTAAGCAATGCCTATACCTACAGTTAGTATTTTTTGAGGTATACACAGTTTTACGAACAGAATACTGAAAATTTTCAAATCGTACGAAAGTATCACAAAAGATTGAGAACAAAATACATATTACCTGATTGTGAAAAGTCAGATAATATATTAAATCCCAGATTTAAACAAAAATAATTAATAAAAATATAAATCCGAAAACACTCAGCATAGACCATAACATCCCTACATTTGGTGATTGAGTATAAAAGGGAGTATCTACTAATTCCATAATATACAGGGTTTTCAATTTTAAAAATTAGTTTGGTTTTCTACATATTTATGAATCACATTAATGTAATTGTAACGTTTGTATTTAACATTTTTCTCTAAAACAAATAATAAACGAGATATATTACTTTGACATATTATTTGGACACCCTGTGTATTTCCAAATCTGTCTCCGTATTGGCCAATATTTCTCCATAAGTATTTTTATTATATATCCTCATACCGTCTATTTTCATAAATACTATCAATTTTTTCCGCACCTTTTAAAGTCATTCTGTATAACCCCATTTAATAATAATTAAAAATACGTTGATAATGATAATTGTTATTGTTATTCATTCGTATATGCTGCCGTTGCCGAACAATATTCTTTAACAGGATAAACTGAAATTTTAAAATCTACGTTTTGCCAGTATAGTTTCAATTGAAAAACTGACGATGATAATTAGATGAAATTATTCTCTCCGATTGCTCCCAAACCCATATATCCCGGAAATATCCGAAGTGGCTCGGATCCGTGGGGATAAGAAACTTGCGTGGTAAAGTGACGCTTCCCGCGCGGTGCATAATTAATTATTTTACAGAAGGAGGTAGAAAAACAATTTTGCATTCAAGATTATCCAATACCGAACGTTTTTACTTCAAATTGCCCGTTCATGGTGGTTTTTTGTTAAGGGCAGTAACCTGTGTGTACGCGCGCTACGGACAGCCGGATAACTAAAATAATTAGAAGGCGACGGTTTATACGGAAAACGCGAAATTAATTATCAAGAAATTCCCATAAGCTTAAACACGTCTAGTCCTCGTCATCCACACCATTAAACCTGATCCATACTTTTCCAAACAACTGACAAATATTTGAGCCGGTATCGCGCTAATCTACGCAAAGCGAATCGTACGTTTTGTAATTTCATAATTATACAGCCCGTCAGAAACTTTAATTAACTCTTAATTCGTTTTAATGCCGATCAAAAATTACGATCCGCTTCGCCAACGTCGACGCAGATTTCACGTGCGGCTCTCGAAAGCCTTAAGGCTGACCACGATCACTCAAGAGTCATAGGCCATCGGAAAATTATTTAGTTATCGTCAAAATATTAAGCGAAAAATAGTAAAAACCTGAGTTCAGTGGCTTTCTTCATAGTGGCTAATATACAGCACCTGGTATATGTTTCGCTATATTTTTGAGTTTATTGTGTTTGAGTGTAGTAGTAAACGATAACATTGTTATCCTGGTCGGTTTGCAAATAGACTTATTTAAAAATAAACTGATTTTGTTATTAGTTTTTAAAGAATTTTGCGCAGAGCTATTCAGTTTTTTGGATTTGGTAGTGCTTCGTTTAGTAGATTAAGTAAACTTCAACGAGGTAGGATAGTATGTTCTGTGATATGCGTGCACCCTCTCAGGCTTTGGGGCTTTCAAAAGAACCAATGATTGCGAAGAATGGCTCCTAAGACTAAGTAAATGTTGACCGAGGAGTTGACAGATTTCTATGATAGCGATTTATCAAAGAAGAGTTTTTGGGTTGGTATTACCATTAATCAATTGATATAGAGAGCTATGTTCGAATATGGTGTCAAGAACGAACTTGCTGGTATTAGGATTTGAATCTGGTCTTTTTTTAGTGGGAAGTCGAGTTTTTGTTTGTTTGCTGATGATGGTCGCAGAGAGCTCATACCGATTGGTAGCAGGTTATAGTATTTTTCAGCCAGAAACATGAACGCTCATGTTATAACGTCAATAACGTGTTACAACCTGTCGCGTCAGAAAGTGCATGATCCAGTTTTTCAGCAAGACAATGCATGAACACGCAGCCGCACTTGCCTATTGTGGGATATAATAGGTAGAACGCCGAGTCGGTTGCCACATCTCAATACTGCAGCATTGCTTCGCATTGTTGAAAGGCCTCTAAACTTTAAACTGACTTTATTTTACAAAATGGAACTGCTAGTTTTTAAGTTTAACGTGTTTGATTTAATATGTTCTGTGGTGATTTTATCGCCCCGTCCCTTAAATTTTATTCCACATAACTGCAGTTCAGAGTGACAAAAAGAGGACCAATCTGAGGATAAGTTCTGAAAAAATAATTCGATTGTTGTTGGTTATAAAGTTTCACAAAACACTAAAGATTTGACTATGTATTTCTTTTACTTTGACATTTGATTTGATTTATTTGGTATTTGCCTTTATTTAAATTTGATATTATCCCATACGTGTATGTTTTTGGGGTCTTTATATAAATAATAAGCACTTTACTTCGTTTAGAAAACAGCTATTGTGCGGAGGGGGAACTCATAAGCTAATAGAAGCCACAAAGTTCATGAAGACCTTCTTTTACATTATGGTACAAATGATGGAATTTCCCATCGTTACCTACGGTACGCAATTAAAACCAAGATGCAAGTAAATTAGTTGGTTTTATTTTGAAATGTAACAACTTTTTTCCGCATCCACCAGATTGTCGAGAAAATTTAGTAAATTTCAGATTGTATGTCTACCATTGAGCAGAGAGTCTTCCAAAAGAAAGTGCGAGTTGCACTTTTCCGCTCGCTATACATCCGTTGTGTATTTCTAGCTAGAGCGGTAATGTATCGCATTGAAGATACACAAATGGTTTTAATGCATGTGCTTATTTGTGCTCTGTTATTTTAATGAGTTATTTTATTGTGATGGATTTACGGATAGAAAACTGTTGATAGTATTCCCCTGGGGATTCCTTTTTAACTATATTAGAATATCGTCTTCGAACTTTTTTTCAAAATCTGAAATAATTTCGTTTTAATTCGAATTTTGTCTGAAATTAATTACATCCTATTCATATAGTTATACTTGTTTAGATTTTTGTAAATATTTTGTTCTAATTTTCTTATAAATAATATATTTTATGCATGCATTGTATTTTGAGTTGGTGAAATTGATATTCATGTTCTGTCAGTTTTATTTACGTAATGTTTCCTTGTATGTTGTTCGATATCGGTAATGATCATGAATTTGTATTGAGCGGTCAAGTAATTTCAGCAACTTATAAGTTACGCTACGCTTATTGAAATTGAAATCGGATTAAATTGAGTCGTACAACTCCACAATTTTTCTGTAAAATTAATATTCAATTAGAAATCGCAAATATTTTTTTTATATTATATTATCTTTTATATTTATTTTATGGTGACTCTAATTTCGACCAAGGGTTGGACCAACTAAAATTTTAATGCATTGACGTTTCTTACGCTAAATTTTGTAGTTAAACATGCTAACTCAAAATTCCGAAATAGAATAGTGTATTATGCAAAAAGTGCGGTAAACGGTACTTGAGTCACGAATTTATTTGACACGAGCTGAGTAATTAATAAACGAGTGACTTAAAAAGTTTACCAAATGTGTTGCATACTATATTTTTTTCTAAGACCGTTAGTTTTTGGGTACATTTTTGTATAACAACACGCATATATTCACTGACATGCCCGTCAGAATTGACAAACGTCAAAATTCAAGCCGTGCGATAAAATCTAAAAAAAAAATTCGATTGCTCCCAAACCCGCGCAGTAATATCACGGAAATGTCCGAAGAGGCTGGGATCAGTGCGAGAAGAAGCTCACATAGTAAAGTGACGCTTCCTGTACGCTAGATCGGTGTATAATTAGCAGAAGGGATTAGAAAAACACTTTTACTTCCTAATAACGAGCCTTTTTGTCTAATCTTTCCACATTTCTATATCTCCTTTCATTACCTCGCCGACTTAGTGCCGCCGTTCCTTAAGAGATTTGTACGTTCATTTTTGTTTTTTGTTTTGTTATTAGTGAGTGCCGATAGAGACTCTGTGATATGCCAATAAAATATTGGAAATTTTGAGGAGAATTGAGTAGAAAGATAGTCACTAGAAGCTGATAAGCTTCGTTGGTGATCGTTAAAAGTTTATTTTGCGCCGACTTTACTCGAACTCGAAAGTCCACGCCTTGGAATTTTCTCGGCAAAAGCATGTGCATCGTAAAACCATATTATTCGCCGTAGCTTTTTAATGTTAACCATTGAATATAAAATTTAAGCATGAAAGATGGCGTGCTGTATCATTGTGAGTCATTAAAATTAAAATTTTTGGTTTTTTGATCTGAGGTGACCCCAAAAATCAAATCAATAGGCACAATGTAACTCGTACACTCTGGCGTTTACGCTGGTTGACCGCATGATGTGGGCCGCGCGTTAGCTTTACGAAAAGCATTAGTTCGATGGGAACATATAAATCAATGGTTGCCCTCATTTTTACACCTTTACACATAAACTCGTTTTCAGTTGCTTTTTATAACTATGGTTTTTTTGGCTGTGTTTGCCATTGATTTTTTATATTTATCGTAAACTGTCATCGTTTTCTATTTGTTTGCCAAACTACTGTACATGTAATTTAACCGAATTAACAAAATTACAAAAAGGTACATATATATATAGGTATTATTAACTATGATTGCCGGGCAATTGAATGGCATTTTTTTTTACCTATTCTAAGCTCTCGTAAAGATAGCTTTGGGGAATTTTTAGTGTATAAGCTAGCAAATGATATATCTGCTCGATAGATATCTTTGATAAATAATTAAAATTTTGTTTAACATAACTTTTATTTAAATTAAAGTCGTACCTGCGGAATTTGTGACTTACATATTGTATGTACTCTGACTCATATACTATATGTACTATATATCCTACTATCTACGTTTTACTTCATTTTAATAATTATGTTTGGCAGTGTTGTGATAGATAAGTACATAAATAGACGATTTCTAATATTTTATTACAAACTAAAAAAAGGATAAGTATGTAAAACCTGACAGGAATACGGATCAAAGGCAACTTCATAATAAAGGCGGGGTGGAATGAAGGACATTCCTAATTAGCTGCTCAGTATTAGGGTCTCTTAATACTTCATATTTAGTGTGAAGAATTACCCTCGCTTGATGGTGTGTCTCAAAGTATCCCGCCTTGAGTTTTCATTTTTAATTAAATATAATATAAATATAATCATTAAATATTATATTATCTTTATTTACGTATAAGAAAGTCACATTAGTACTAATAGAAAATACGCTAACATAAATATATAAAAATGATCAATAATTACCTAATTAAATACTTTTTTATTCAGTCCCAGAGTCAGAGAGATTAATTACAGCTATTCTGTATGTAAATGTAAGAATCTTTAATTCTTAAAATGTATTGTACTGCATTTTTCCAGCTCTCAACAGGAATATTATATTTTTAATTAAGTTTATTACACTAAGACTTAAAGGAGGAGTTTTTTTTAACAAATGTTGTGTGGGGTTGAATATACAGTCGTATGGAGGAAGATATAAAACAGTATGCTCCATTTGTTCAGCTAAACTATCTCATACATATTTTTTTAATGGCATATAGAGTTAACACTTACAAAAGTTGCCCTTTGTTGTAACTGGATTCAAAATAAATACCATTTTGTAACAAAAATTCTTGAATTTCGGTTGTTGTACTGGATGAATTTGAAGCTTTTTCAATTACCACTTGTTTTTGGTTTATTTTGGTATTTAAATCCTATTTTATAAATAACTCTGTTGAGGGTGGCACCACTAATAATTACATTGGTTTCATCTTCTTCCAGCGTCCTTTCCAGTTTATCCAATGTAGGAACAAACTGATTTTAATAAAGGATATGTATTTTCCTTCTTCTCATTGTACAGACGGTGAGATTGAACATTACTGAGTTTTTTTTTTCATTGAATAATTCACTGTTAACAAAATCCGTTTCGATTATACTTTTATAAGTTGGCAGGTATCTTTTAAAGCTTCTTGTTTAATGATTCCAAGAGAAAAACCATACAGGGCTCTTCTAAGAGTAAGACCGAATATGGGCAAATAATTGATCGAACTTTTTTTGCTGGCAAACTAATTGTAAATTGACGTGTAATAAAAAATACAGGGCGTTAATTTTTTGAAAAATATCGGAAACGCCACCTTGAAATGGAAATTGTAACTTAAATAATAAACACCAATTTACTGTCGAAATTTTAATATGAATTTGTTAATTGTTTTGACATACCTAACATTCATTCGATTCATTCGGTGAGCCACGTATGTGGTACATATACTCGTAAAACATATACGTAATTTCCATTAAACGTTGAACAATAAAAATGTGAAAAAGGTGAACGCCCACGCTATCGAAAGTGTGTGTAGCATGTTAATTTAATTTATCATTCCAGTGCGCATATTTTTTTACCTCAAAAACGGCAGAAAACAAAGCAATAAATTATAACGCGGTCGCGCACCCGCTAATGGTCATAAATTACTGCCAACAATGGTTACCAATAAGTCCGGCTGCTTATTTTACATACGTACGGTTAATGGTATATGTATAGAAATACGCGTTGAAATCTATCAAAGTATCGACGCCAGAAGAAAAGCGCTGCCCGTGAAACAATAAATGGGTTTGGCGCGTTGACTTGCATGGGCGCTTTATTGGCACCGCATACTTATTTCCGCGTATGTTAGCCCTATTAATTAGAGCGGCTGATATAAAAACTGTCTTCTATTTCGCCGCACCATATTCCATGTACAGGATGTGTGGAAAAGGGAAACTCCAATGTCTAAAGGAGATACACGGAAACTAATGTAGATGATGTCTGAAGCTCAATTTTCATAAGTTTTGTTTTGTTTTGTTGCTTTTGGACAAGTAGTCTTTAGACCGTGCAACCGTAATATGAAAACAAATACGTACTAAAGTATAGGCAAATTGTGATTTTGGTGGTAAAGATGAATGGGTTTTACTCAGTTACATTTTTCTAGGAACCACTTTGTGGCATGTAGGTGTTTTTTTTAATTTCATCTAATGTTAGTCTTTGGTAGTCTTGTTGGTGTCCTTAACTTTCGTATCGATCTTGTAGAGTTATTCTTATGGGCTCTTAAAACCACTATTTCTTGTTATATAGTTGTATAGTTTTTTGGCTGTTTTTTCTCAAATTGACTACTATTAAATAGGTTGCGTTGAAATCTTCCGAAAATGTCTTTAAGAGGTTGTTTTCTTTTAGTATATTGGTCGTAATACAAATAATAAAGCCAACTAACCAAAGCTGTTATCAAATTACAGTCGCTCGGTCGAAAGCCTACTTCTTTAAAACTCTCCGGCAATAAATCAAATATGCTATATTTCAACTAATATAATTATTAATAACTGTGATTACATTCTACGTAAATAAATGCTTTGGAAATGTTTTCACAAGTACACAAAATTTTCCATTACAAAAAAGTTGCAGCGATTTTTTAAAAATCCCCCTTTTTCAAAAACACGCTACAACTCTCTTAGTTTTCTTCTATCTTGTATAAAAAGTTTAAAGTATAAAGAGTTTCCATTAAAAAATGTCCAACTTGACCCAGCCTGTACAGGATGTCTGGAAAAGTGGTAGCAAAATACACACACAGTAATTCATTGTTTATATTTTAACGGAGGTCAAAATATTAAGATTCAGCGCAAATGTACTTTCTTATATTATACGTGTTATTAAAATTAGTCTTTTACAGATTGGAACAAAATAGTTCTTTTGAGAAACACTATTTTTAATTGTTTTTTGTTAATACGAATTACAATTTCGTATGCCTAACATACGCAATAATACCGAGTAAAAACTTGACATAGATAATAAGTACCTACGTTAAAATAATTGTGCAAAATTATATAATAAATATAAAATCTGTACGTGCAAAGTCTGATAAATTGATTCCTAAATTTTTATCTAAATAAAGAGAGTGAGAGAGAAAACTTTCTTATGGAAGACAGTTGTGGAGCTTAGGGCCCAAACTTGTAGCAAATCTACCGTCCTTGCTATAGATGGGATGATATGTGTGTCCAACTGATATTTGCAGATTTGCTTAAGGCTTTTGTGTAAACTGAGACAAATGTTACAGAAATAACATTCTATATTTAGTATATTTTCATTACATAGCTGGTTGGTCGGAAAATGTTCTTTTTGACAAATGGCTTATATAATATATAACATATAATATATAACATGTAACTTAATATATAATTTGGAATGACATTTGGTGGTCTTGAAGAGTTAGCGAAATGTTTTATAGATCGATATTAACAATTTTTCGTTGATGAGCTTACAGACTTCTTGCCTTAACAAGCGGGCTATGAATATAATTTTTGCTAACTGTGACACGCAAGTGTCTATTGACGTTAGTAAGAGAAAATGTAACACAACTTGGATTTATTAATATTGAGCATTAATTCATTCATAGTCCAGCGAGTCTTACACGAACTTATTTACGAACGATAACGATTTTATCGTAACGAAGAAAGAGTACATTATTCACATAGAAAGTATTAAAGAATAAAAAAGTGCACCCGCCCTAAAGGACCTATACTTTTCGCCATATATGATAAGGATGCGTTAAACAGTTTTAAAGTACCAGGCAAAAATAATTTTCAAATTTTTAAATAAATCACCCAGTAATTAGCCACATTTTGTCTAAGTGATTTGAGTTAAATTTTAAGATTTTGAGCTTTGGATCCTACGATTATAAGGCAAGGAATATGTGATAGTATTTTGGATTATCTTGGCAAATAAGTGTGTTTTAACAATATAATATAATAGTTTTTAAATAATTTTAATTTTTCAGAAAATCCCAAGATATCAAAAAATTTAATCTAATTCATTAAAAACTATATTTTTAAACTTGTCTGCCTATTAGTTGTTGGGTGTTTCGTGCTCTGCTAAGTTTTTTTTCTATAAAATAATTAAAAAAAAAAAAAAGAAAAAGATTACAATTATTGTTGTCAATTCTCAATTTAAACATCTGTTGATGTTTGTATGAATTGTTTTGTTGGTTTTAATAGTGGTAGATTGCTCAAATAAACTGATACACTCCGTATAAAGACCCGACCTAATTGATTTATGTCTCGGAAAACCTCAAATTGCCATTTGATACGGTGCCAAGAATCGGTTTGCCGCATTTTTCGTTTTTGCCGAGTCCTGCCACCCCCCATTACCCCACGTAAATTAACGAGAGAAAAAAAAACCTCCCTATAGTTTTTGAATATAACCGCGATAGACGAAACGGTGGGCGGGGCAGGGGCCAGAAGTCGGAACCCTCTCTTAATTGTTTCTCGCAATTGTCGGTTTTTCGTTTCGTGATTTTCAACGCGATTGATTGGAAAATTGCGCGCGGCATTGTTAAAACAGGTTAAAAGGATTTTCTGCTAGAGAATAGTTCGGCGCTCGAAACTCATTATTCGAACGGAAAATAAACCGTGAAGCGTGGTTTCAGAATGGAAATAATGCCGAAGATTTCTTAAATATTTTTTCCCATTGTTTAAGAGTATCATCTTGTTGGATATAAAATTCTTCACATACATAAGGTTGAGTTAAAAAATGTTTAGCGGAAGATGAGATAAGAAAGCGACGCTCTGCCTCTACATCATCGGTGTATGGTAATTATGGCACTACTGAATATAAAACTCAAAGAACTTTTTCTTTATTCTAAAATCGACGGAGGTTTAAACTAAAATAAAAGTTAAATTAGCAAATTTAGTAAATCCTCATCTGTACTTAGGTCGGATCATTGCTGCAATTTTGTTTCCTCTTGTCATCAAAACAGATTAGATTAGATTAGATTAACAGTTGGGAGAGCTAGCAGTCAGCCTGTCCGTCACTGCGACCCAGAGGATCTATTGTGACTCTCTCCATAGCTATAGGGCTTTATCCAGGTTCGTCTCTCTAACCACACTCCACAACTTCGATAATGGCTCCCTCGAATAGCTAGCTCTCTGCCTCTGGTTTGGTATCGCCCAGCAGATAGAAACGCACTCTCGCTAGGCCTTCGCAGTGGCACAGTACGTGTGCGACTGTTTCCTCCTATTTCTGACAGAATCTATATTCTGTGTTTTCTTCCACTTCCATCAGGCTTAGATGCCTCTTAAGCCTGCAGTGGCTCGTCAGCAGACCTACCATTATTCTTACGGCTTTTCTATTGTAGCTTAGTAGGTCCGCTGTAAAATTGGCCGATGGGCTCCTTGGCCTGTCTTTGCATGTCCCTCCACCATCGTCGGGATTCTCGGTCCATCCAATCCCTGATGGCTGTTTTTGCAACGGGTTTGGCCACCCCACAAAAGGGTTCTGGTCCAATCAGGCGCATTGACGACCCTTCGCGGGCTACGTCGTCTGCGCCTTCATTACCTTTATGCCCCCCGTGCCCCGGTACCCATGATGGAGTACCTTTGTTCTGGCTTGCTGTCTCGTTTAATGCCTTATGGCAGTCCAGAACTAACTTGGATGTTATTTTATTAGATTGCAGGGCCTTTATAGCCGCTTGACTATCTTTGTAAATTGCAATTGATTTGTTACGGATCTTCCTCTCTTTTATTTCTCTTGCACAGAGTTCTAGTGCGGTGATCTCTGCTTGGAACACTGTTGCTAGCTTACCCATTGGAATAGAGATTTTCCTTTTCGTTAATGTATTCCGGCTCCTACTCCTTCTTGAGTTTTTGAGCCATCGGCATATCAGGTTATTTCTGCCTTGATTGGTGGCCCGTTTTCCCAGTCTTATCTGGCAGGGATTTGAGTCCTGTAGTGGTTAACGAAGCAATACTTAGGTGTTGTGCTGTCCGTAGGCAGCCCTAGGACATTGTCCGCCCTTACATCCAAGTAAAGCTTGTTATGTTTCGTGCGATGTCCACCAATTATTGGGGACTGGCTTTTAAGAAATCTATATACTGCGGATCTTGCTTCCCCTTATATATAGATCTGTATTGGTGGGATATTCAGTAGGACCTTCAGCGCTGCAGTGGGCGTTGTGCTCATAGCCCCTGTAGCGCACAGACTCGCTAGTCTTTGCACGTTACTCAGCCGCCTTATTGCCTCCCCCTGCATGGTTCTTGTCCACCAGACTACTCACACCATTCACTACTGCTAGATGCAACCAAAGTGTCATTTTTGAGTTTAAGCCCCAGTTCTTTCCACAAAATCCTCATCTGTAGGTAGGCCGTATCATTGCTGCAATTTTTTTTTCCTCCTGTCATCAAAACGGAACTACATGAACAAGATATTGTCGGCTACTTCAGAGTTATAAATTTTGGAGTTTGATTTTTACTTGAATGGAACAACCCTGTATTTGACAATTATTCTGGGATTTAACTCGTAATATCAGGTAGTACGCAGTATCGAATTATTGTATATATTTCTAAACAAATTCCAAATAAACAGACTTGGCGTGATAAAACAGTTATTAAATATTAAATTGTAGATTTTGTGTAGGACTAGCTTAAGCATCGAAATGCTAATTGTAGAGAGCGGAGTAGAAAAAATATTTCTATATACTCAATAGCCAAAATTTCAGAAAATGGTTACAATTTTGTTGTTTTGTCAAAGGCGTTTTATTATTCCAAAGTTCTCAGCAATCTGGAAAGATAAGTCTAAATTTTTAGGCAATTTTTGGTTTTCGCGTGAAAACTTCTTAATAATTTTTGGAAATATTAGTATAAATATTTGTTTCCACACTTTTTGCAACAGAAAACTATCTCTTAGTTTTATAATAAGTATAAGATATATACACATTGATTGCAGAAAATATTGAAATTTTATGAAATATTTACGTTCGAAGTTTTCATTATTTCTGAGATATACATAATGACCACGGTTGTTTGATTTTGATATTGAAACTGAAAAATTTGAAGCTTGCTGATATAATTGTCAATGAAACCTTGAGATATATGCAAACGTTGCAAAAGCCCAAGTTTGTTTAGAGTTAAATTTCGAGCACCGGACTTCCCTAGTGGTTTACAGTCTATCAGAGCCATTGATAGTGCGCGAATTTAGTTTTAAAATAAAATGTCAATAACATTTAAGTAATTTTGAAATTTCAATTCTGCTTTTCTTTTCTGGCAGATCGCCATGCGAATCTAAACTGGTTCGTATTATAAGAACTCGTTCTGCAATTAAGTTTTCTCATAGGGACACTCATGCATCTGGTTTGTTAAATGATATTTTCCAAAAAAGTACATAATTGAATCCAAAATAATGGAACGGTGATCAAAAGTTGTTAGCGTGCGAACGATCTTGTTAAATTGTTGCAAATTGATGCCCAGTCCGATTTTTAAATTAACTCTAGTTTTGGCTCAAAAAACTTGGTGGCCCCGAACTGATTTTGAAGATTCAGATCGATTCGGATTCATTACGTTGAGGGAATTGAATTTGTCTGCAAGTTCTGCAATTTGATCTGCAATATACATCTGATTAAGCTCAATCCATTTCAAAATGGCGCGGACACGTACGACTGAAATTTTAAGTATGACAAGAGAACATATTGAATGGAATAGTAATTTATATTCAAATTTATTTAGTTTTATTGTCGTTTTTGTTGCCATAAATTGAAATTGTATATTGAAGTTCAACGATATTAAATATTGTATATTGAAATTCGAACGATAAGAGCAAATTTCTGTTGCGTGTTCACTTATTAAAAGAAAAATATGTCGTATTAACTGTGTGCTATGCCTTGAATTTTGGAATTAATTTCTCTGAGTGTGCATCATGGAAGAAGCAAAAGTTTTATCAAACACATTATTTTTTGTTTTTTTTTTCTAGCCTCATTATTTGAATCATTTAGTGAGAAGATTTTATTTGGAGTATACATCAATAGAATGTACGTTTTACTCAGTGGTATTAGTGTGTGGCAACGTTTATTCTTATTTCCTCGGCTATACTACTTCGCTTCCAATTCAACGTAACCCGAACTATCGGTTTTATTAATTCACCGACGCCGTCGCACATTCCAAGCACACATAAAATGCAAATAGCAACATGCCAATGTCTCATAGTAAAGCGGAATACCGTGCACATTTCGACATTCGAGGTCAAACTTGCATATTGTTGGCCAGTGTCTTTTTATCGCAACTAAAGCCAGCTAGACGTTTTGCTATCGATTCGACGGGTTCCGATACTAGACGTGCATTTTTAACGACACGACTGTTGCTGTAGTTTCCGGAGGGGATCGCCTGAAATGTTACACGCTCCATGTTTACTTGTCGGTACTGATAAGTAACAACGATATTATTTTTCGTTGTGTAGTGAGACATTTGCACGAGCTGCTGATAGTGAAAGATAGATATATCACTGTGATATTCGCAGTTTCGACTTGTTGCTTTTTAATAGTATAAAGCAAGGGTTCAAGACTCCACAGTTTCTGTGGGGAAGATTATGGCTACTTATTTTACTATTAAAGAAAAAAGGAGAGGAAAGTTGACACGTGGTGTATTGTTTCAGCAAGGCAATATTTCTGACCACAAGAGTGTTTTTTCCCAGTATCACTTCTGTTTCGCCAAGTATTCGTCTGGATTCGAAACGCTCTCTAAAATTTCAAGATCTTTACCACTTCTAAAATAAAGGGTTAGCAAATGTATATAATTGTATCAGATCTGAATCAGAGTTATATTCTTGGAGCTATTTTGCTCACGTTGCTGATGTTTGATGTTGTGATATTTCACTTAAATCGCACACCATTTTAACAAAACACGATTAAGTGTTGATTGAGCCAACTCCTTTTTAAAAATAAGGTTTCCTATTCCTCATCCTATTCGTATTTCGATATTTCACTTCATTATACTGGCATATTTTCGCTTCCTAGAAGATCCTTGTCCTCTCCAGAAAGTACAGAACTTTCTTCATTGAATAGTTCCTCTTGGGCTCAATGAATTAAGATGTGCAGCTGGTTAGGAGATGAATTGGAGTTTCCTCGTCTTTTAAACACAGTCTACATATGCTGTTGCCTTCCAACCTGAATTCTATCCCTTCCAGTTCCAGTGCTGCTTCCAGTTCGA
Organism: Cylas formicarius; assembly: GCF_029955315.1. Taxonomy (NCBI): domain Eukaryota; kingdom Metazoa; phylum Arthropoda; class Insecta; order Coleoptera; family Brentidae; genus Cylas; species Cylas formicarius. Next base: position 37,868,717 of record NW_026844214.1, on the reverse strand, counting down.
GGTTTCTTCGTCGTCCTGTGTAGATGGTCTAACAGTGACGGTTCCTGCAGTACTTTCCTATCGTTACCTACCTCCTGAGACTTGTGACAAACCTTTGTTCAGCACCTCCAGGTCCGAGAGGCACTTATTTTGTGACTTAAAATAATTTGGATTCTGGATGCAGAAATAAAATTATCTGCGCAATTATCCTTTTTTTTCGTACGTAATTTCAAAAATTCTTTCCCCTCTTGTTGCTAAATTGTTTAAAAATGAGGTACTGCACCTGGGGACAGACAAATTGATAGATAAGCGCTAATGATTATGCGTTTATTTATTCATTTTATTGTTGCAAATGACGAACGGAAAAATGCAAATATGAACGCTTTTCGTGTAATAATAAAGACCGAGGCAGGAGTTCCATATTACTGGGTCAAAACTGCATATTGTTCTCCACTTTTTTTGTCTAAAAGTTGAACAAAGCGGAATAGGTATTACGGTGCAGAAACGTATAACTGAAACGTTTTTAATTTTCGGGGCTTTGTGATTTCGCAGTCTGCTGTGTGAGTTAATTATTAATTTTTCAATGCTGTCATGTTACCTCGAGTGAAATTTAATTTCAAAGGGTTCATTAATCGAATGTAATATAACTGCAACCAACACGCCTTTAACTTTAACTGCTGACTGATATTTAGTTCTTGATAAGTGGAAATCAGCTGAGATGCTGACTTCCGAATGCAAGTTGGCAAAACCAAATGGACTCTCAAAGGTTGTAATAATATTTTTCCTAGTTCGCCACATCATATCCCAGTGCGCTGTGGCAGTAGACTGTACTTGAAAAGGTGCTAATAGGTTAGGATGTATGCGAAACATTTAGTGTAAAAATATACCAAGCGTCCAAAAAGTATGGAAACGGTAGAATATTTCGAAAATTGCACAATTTATCAAAAAACAAAAAAAAGTCTTTTAATATTGAATAAAAAAACTATTTAATAACTCCAAACATGACCCCCAAATCCAAGCCACTGGTGGTGGGGAGGAGGCAACTTTCAAATATTAAAGTGCGAGTTTGAAGTTTTCTTTTGATAATTACGAAAAAAATAACAAATACGATTTCTTCATTTCAGCATATTTTTCTACTCCCTGCGCCAACATGAGTACCTGAAGAAGTTTATAACAGTGGCTTCTATACTTTTAATTTTTGGGTACATTTTTGCAAAACGAGTAATGTGTGTCTTGAACTGTCAAGTCAAAATACCAGCAGTAATTTAAATCTACCAAAAACAGTTGATGGCTCCTAACAACTGACTGAAGTGAAAAGACTAAGATCTAAGATTTCATATTCCCCCGTCCTTATCACCACATACTTTTTGTTTTTGATCAATTGTGTAGTCTTGGAGATATTCCCCTATCTCCATCCTTTTTGGACAGCAATTTATAAAATTTCAAATACCATAACTTGCTATTGGTTATTTTAATGGAACATAATATATTTTTCCAATTTTCATATGATTTTAATTCACCAATTTCAAGAACATGAAAAATAGCAAACATTATTCAACAATTCTAATAAATTTATTTTAAAAAATCTTCACAAAAGTTATTGCTGTATGTTGATTGTCTTTTGCTGTGTTGCCTTTATTTTTTCTTTATTTTATAATGTTGTTGTGTAAAATTTAATTTTCCTATTTAACTTTAAGCTGTTCCACTTTTTCTTGTTTCTTCAAATTGTATTTTGTGTTTTTATTGAATTGTTAAATTTTGCTTAACTTATTAGGTAACTAAATAGGTATTAGTGGAGAGCACCACAGTTAACTTAGCTAGTTACTTAATTAATTCACATTTGCCCTACTACTGGTATAGCTTTTATTTAATAAATCATTGATAAATCACACATTAATTAATTTTTGACAATCATCAAAATACCATCCATATGGCATATTTGGGTATTTTTGAGTAGGGAGTAGAACAAAGGTTTTTGTTTTTTTATTAGACTAGCTATTAACACCGTTTTCAGATAGGACCAAACTCGTAACCAGTGCTGTTATTACTTGATTGAAAAAAGCCGTAAAGTTTCCGAAGAGTGCTGCTTTTTTAAGCCCTTTTTTGTACAAATTAGCCCAAAATTAGTACTAAATAATGTAATAGGTTTAAATCCATTCTACATTAACTTCAGAGAAGCACGAAAGCCGCCACCTTTCCGATATCTACGTAATTATTAATTTCGAATTCTTTTCGTTTTCAACACAAAACTGCATTATAGTTAGAACGCAAAAAAGCTATAAATCTCTAATTGGTCTAAAAAGAATACTCGTTGTCCAGCTCGGCTCAAACATTTCCGAGTTATTTAAATGGGGCCCCCTAATTATCTTCGGGTTATATCGTTGTGATTTTTGGTTCCCAATTTTTTTTGCGACTATATAATGTGTAGGTTCGCATCGGATTTGGTGCAGCGAATTATGCTAATAGGAAGAAATTATTTAAAAACTTACCCCTTGGGGTATATACCTCAATTTTTTTGCCGCTATTCTACTATCTGATTGAGCCTATTATTTGCTTCGGATTTGATCGGAGGTATTTGATAGACACGTAAATTTAATAGTGAATTTATTAAGCTACCATGTTAAATTTGTCAGTGGTGCACGTTTCAAACAGATTGAAAAAATGTCTTCAGAATAAATTTATTGTGATTTTAAATGTTAGCATTACCGCTTGCAAATGTTTAATAGTCTATATATCCACTAGTTGTCCTTACTTTTTGGCGTCAATTTGTCGTAAAAGAAAAAAAAAATGTCGGGCTGGGTTTAAAAAAATGCTAATGGTAATGCTAACTTCACGCGGAAATTAGCATGACCACCCTTAAAACTTTAACGTCCTTATTATGTTGTTTATGTATTGGGTAAAAGAAAAAAAATTGCCCCGTCGCATTTTATAACACATTATTAGTTCTCTTCAGCATGAAATTACTAACTTACTCCCTTAAAACTTTGAATCAAATTTTTCGCTTAGCATCCAAATCCAAATTTTAAAAAATGCATCTATAATAATAATTAATCACATTGAGTTACTTTCTATGCTGGCATTAATTAAGCGTTTGTTGGTAGGTAAAAGTATTTTTTTTAATAATATTTACATATTTATAATAGAAGTTATAAATTCCCAATCAATTTTAGTATATTTAGTAAATTCTTTTCAAATTAGTAACCATCCTGGAATTCTTGGCTCAGCGTCAACATGGGAAGTTAGTATCACCGGTTTTTTTTTAATACTTATTTTCATAAATAAAATGTCCAAAAAGAATCTTTTAATGCACATTTCGGCATAAAGCATTACTAGGAATTTTTTTTCATAAAACGTTGCTCGACAATATTTATACTTAGACTTCCGATTAATAGTTTTTTTTAACTCTTCGCGACAATTTTTTTCTTTTACGACAAATTTACAACAAAAAAATGACAGTTAGTGCATATGAACCATTAAAAATTTTCAAATAGTGATACTAAGTTCCTATACATAACTTCTGGACACTTAAAAGTGTTTTCTCTATTACTGTTTTCAACTAATGTGACAGATGCATCCATACAACATGGCAAAGAGTGTCTGGCAAAATAAAAAAAAAAATGCGTTCGCCTAGTGCGGCAAACGGAAAGAAATACATGTTCACAATTTGGTAAGATGTATCAATTACACACATACTTATTTTTCGTTTTGTTGTTGGGATAGTTATTTTCCGAATAAGTCATTTTCATTTTAACTGGTAAAATATTTTTGAAATGAATATTTCAAGAGCGGCCTTCAGGATTTAAGTTAAAATTCTTGAAAGTTGAAAAAATAAAATTATCAAATTTCAGAAAAAAAGTACTTGCACATATGGTAAAAGCGCACCTGAATTATATTTTACTTTTAGTACATACGTTTAAAAAATGTAGCTGATGGAAAATATTTCTTTGTCAGTGTCGTCAGGTTGAAATTTGCATAATGTCTTTTACCAATGTAAAAAAAGGGCGATAAACACTGTCCAAATATTCGTTAAAATTTATGAAACGCACGCCTTTGGTTGCTGGGAAAAACGTTCTTGCTACCTACTGCTCCATTCTCCGGCAGCAGTTTAGTATGTCCATGCTATCGAACTGTTAATTCGTTTTATTCAATTTTCTGTTCCGATATTCTGGCGCAGCAGTGCAATTACCTTCAGTCATTTCTTTGACTATTTTTCGTTTTTTTTTTTTTTGGTTTTATGAAATTCTTTTAGATCTTTTCGCCTTTGGGGAAAATCATTATATGAGTCGGCAAAAAACTAAATAATCCAATTAAAAGGAAATATAGTGTTTTTGTAGTTCCTTTGGTTTGATTGTTTTTTACGTTGTGATGAGATGCGCTTTCTAAAAATTTGGGCGTTCGCATGTAGTCTGACAAATAATTATTATGGCGTCCAAACAAAACGGGTGCGTATTTTCCGTGCTACATGAAACTATTAAATAACAATATCTGCAGCTTTATTTAAAGATATTTTTTTATCTATAGAAATACAAAATATGAAGCACTTAAATTAAATAAATTTATAAATTATTTAAAACATATTTTTTCAAATTCATTTTAGATGTTTATAATTGATAGGCATTTTAAAAGTATTTTGCTAAATTTGCTTACAGAAAACTTAACTTGCAGTTGAATGTAAAAAAATATATTGAAAATACGATATTTTCAAAACGCCAGTGCGTATTTTTTTATTGCGATGAAATGATCTACTGTTTCAGTTTGAGCTTTTCTTCTGTGTCATTCCTCGTCGAAATTAAAAAATGTATGTATATATTTGTTTTTGGAAACGGATTTAGTTTCATCTTAATAATTATATTTGGTGCCTAGTTTATAAAACTCTAAATATGCATTCTCTAACTGCATGAAGCAGCGCTGGTTGTTTTATTTTAATGCGAGTGACTGAGTGAACAAGACATCTTTAAAAAAAATAAAACTGAAAGAATGAAAAAGTTTTCAATTTTTTAAACAAAATCGCCCATTCGTGGTTTTCGAAGAAACATGCCACCTGTCCCACCATTTTAGTCCTTGTAACTAACTTGTCAGAAAATTATATGGTATCTTTTGGCTCGTATCAAGACTTCTTTGATTTTGGCATATTTTATTGTGTTGGGATTGAAAATATAAAAATAGTAAAACGGTTACAACCTCTATACATAATTGCAAGAACGTGTTTAAATTTACGTAGGATTAAACAAACTAGGTATATCATCTACTTTTGACCGTCGACTATCCCGAATTTAATAAATTACTGAAACTTTTATTCGTTTTGACTTTTTGCGCGACATTAGATCAATCATGTTTCACATAAAATTCACGAGGATATATTCATATTTAAATTTTCCACATTTAATATTCATTTGTCACTTCGCGGAAAGTATATTTTCTGTCAAACTGCACATAGTTGGATGATGAATGGAACATATAATACATGTAATGGAAAATGCGTGTAATACGATATAGGTACCATTGAACGAGTTTCCGATTCTATGGGAATTTTACAAATTTGCCAAATTTTACAACTCGAAATTAAACGTGGCGTATAAAAAAAATTCAAAAATGGGCAATTATTTAAAAAAGAAGCAAGCAGTTCGCTATAAAAAAGATTTTCAATTCCTAAAGCCCTGACCAAAAAAAGTCAACATCGAAGCGAAACTGGTTTATTTTATATTATTAGGAACTCGCCATAGTTTCAAAGAATCCTTATAAGGTTATAAAATGTCCCTATTAGGTATAATTTAAAACTGGGACGGCAAATCCCAAGGGATTAACTCGCTTCTTTCGGCGTGAGTTCGGTCAATCCAGAAGCGTATCTAAAGATTTTTTTCGTTTCGGCTGGCAGTCGAATAATTTGTGAGATTGTTGGTTTGTTCATTTCAAAAACCTTTCTCAAAAAACACTAGTATGCAACTTATCGAGAATGATTTAGAGATCAAGTTTGTTTCTGAAAACTTAGTTTTGACAAAATGTCAATTCACAATTAAAAACCAGAGTGCCAGATATTTCCACTTGTTATTGAAAGCTTTTGTGAGTTTAGTTAGATGTTTTTATTTTTTAAATAGAAAACTACGCGTTTGTCAATGTCTTTTTCGATTTATAAAGCAATATGCAATTTTTTAAAAATAAGGGACGAATGGATGGTATCGGTCGAGGTGCAAGTAAGTCGATTTTCTATACGTTGCACATATGTTGAAAAGTGTACATTTCACAAATGTATGCAACACAACGAGGACCTTAAAAAAATCAGGTTTTTTTTTAAACACTTTACGTAATTATCCACCTAAGTGAGCCCTACTAAATATGTTTTTATTTGCTGGACTGATCCTCATGATTTATTATTACAATTTGCATTTTATTTATGCCAATGTGCAGACTAAAAACAAGTTCGGGCATTCAACCATTTTTTATCAGTGTTTATGAAAATTTTAAAATATCATTCGTTGAAAATTTTAAAATAATTCTTTTTTTATGATGGTGCATGGCTGGATCTTGGACGCCACTGTTTTGCCTGCTCTCGGGAAAGAAGTATATTACTCGGCTGCCGAAATCTATTGCTATCTGGGTCGCTTCAAAGTTTGTTTAACCCGTGGTGCTTGATAACGATTAGGTAAATTATCCCGAAAACTGAAAGCGCTTACTACGATGTTTTCTTATTCCTGGCCCTCTCTGACGTATGAATCTGACGCCCATTATAAGTTTGGGTTTCTCCATAATAGTTATGTTTACTCTGCGAAAAGTCCGTTAGTCGTACTTGGATCGCCGCACCGCTGCATATTTGGTAAATTTTGAGGACCAATAAGAAATTTTGCTGGGAAACGGGCAAAAGAAGCTTATTACTAAAGGGTGATTCAATAAGGGTTTCCACATTAAAATAATAAAAAAATCTCGGAAGAATATAAAAATATACAAAGATTTTTATTTGCCATTTTAGATTAATGTATGACAATTAGGTATGACAGATGATGTCGTTCAAATGACCCCCGCGACTCACGTGGCATGACGTAATTTATTGAAATTTCCTAACACTTTTTGACACAATTCAGGTTCTATGCCGGGGCTATTTCAAGTCTAATCTCCTGTTTCAGCTCTGAAGTAGTGTTTGGTTTATTTCTATACACTCTGCTTTTTAGATACCCCATACCCGTTACGTGAGATAATCCGACCAGGAAACTTGCCCCGCAGCAATTGCATCGTTTCTCTGGATGTGTGACAAGTAGCTCCATCCTGTTGGAACCACAAATCTTCAATCTCCAACTGCTCCCAGAAAAAATCAGATATCATGTTTCGATAGCGAACACCATTAACCGTAACAGCGTTCTCCGCATTATCTTCGAAAAAAAAAAGGGCCAATTATTCCTCCGCACCAAAATGGCCACCAAACAGTCACTTTTTGAGGATGCATTGCTTTTTGAACAATCTCTCTTGGATTTGCTAATTCCCAAATACGAGCATCAAATCAAAGTCTTGGCCATTGATCAGTCGGTTTTGTAGAACAGAGCGCCAGGGACGGACTTTGTTTTAATATTTAATATTATAGGTACACTCAATTTATACAAATTATCAATAATTACCTATATAATCTTGTTTCCGTTACCATAGGCTTTTAGTTATTATGTATGTAAATGATAAGAATCTTCAATTTTTAAAATGTGCTGTACTGCTGTTTTTCAGCTCGCAACAGTCGGTTTTAATTTGAAGAAAGACGTTAAACAATATTAATTTAATACTTCTAAAAGTTTCTTGCAATTGGTTTAAAAATAAATATCATTTTGAAACAAATATTCTCGAATTTTATAGCAAAATATAATTTTAAAAACCATTTCTCAAAAAGTTCTACACTTGTATCTTTACGATAGTCTAAGCTAGAATCTATCTCCTTTCAAATATCAGGTTAGCGTTTTTGCCTCCGAAGAGCACCTCAGTCGTCCAATCAATGGAAATTAGGTAAGACATATTACTAGCAGATATTTTTCGTATCCTTTGATCCAGTCATTTGAAAATAAGGATCCTTTCAACATCACTTTCCTAGACTCCATAAAATTACTTGCAGAATATTGGAATGATGTTACTTTAATCACTATTTCGGAAGATGAGTTTGATTCAGAGGATGACTTCCCTCTGGTTCAGTGGTTCGAGAAGTACAAAAATAATGATGACTGGGAGGTTCCCCCAAGTAATTGGTTGCGCCATAGCGGCCAAGATCTAAGCGACATTGAAATGTATCTTCCTGAGTTGGATAGCTTCCCAACTGTGGATGATAATTTAATAACAACGGAGTTATTAACGGATAATGATATTATTACTGAAGTTTTACATCCAAATGATCCTCAAAGCTGTGATAACGAAAGGGACGATGATGGTCAACAGGACGAAGTACCAAGTTATTCTGAAGCGTTTGGTGCCGCTAAAATTTTTACAAATTATTTAAAATCACTGATAATGTAACTGATGATACTATGCAAGCGTCCTGGAAGATTGAGTAGCACATTGAGAATATGAAATTAGTATTGAGAAAAAATAAACAAAAATAACGAATTTTATTACTCAAAAAGAATAAAGTTTATATAGATAGATACGTTTTTAGTTTAGATAGTTTCTTTCATTTTTTAGTACCTATATTAGTGTTGAGGGTACTTTATTCAACACTGCCATTGATATATTAATTATTAGTTTTTGAGTTTACCCATTAACAATAGGTAGGTATAAGAGTCGTAATTATTTTTTTTGGGAGGGCCCGGCAAAAGCCAAAAAAGTATATTGTGAAGCACACTATAGGCCCAAATTTCCAATTATTGCTCAAAGGTCTACTTACTTAACTTACTAACTTGTGTTAAATCATTTTAGTTTTCCTATACTCTCGACATATATTGAAAATGATCGGAAAATCCTTTATTTTTGCTACTGTAACACAGATCCGATTACTGTTATTAGGTATAAATCGTGCCTTTATAGATTTAACGGGAAACACGTGTTGGACAAGGCTGTTGGCACGACATAATACTCAAATGTAACTTCTTATAAGTTTACCAATGAACAACCATTATTGTGCACAACAACAAACCTCCGCTGTATGTAATATAAACTTTCCGAAACGGATCGACTCACTATGCGGTCTTGTATGTTAACCATTATAAATAATTATTTAAGTTATGTAAATAAATACATATCCACCCTCGTAAACTTTACGAACGTATACAGTTGAGCTGTCACCCTGTCCGTCTGTTTGTAAATTCTGCCGTATTTTATGGTATTACGTAGCGGAGCTCTTTCTGCTCTCTCTCTGTATTTGATGCCGTTTTCACATTTTATGTAACTACCCGATGAATTCTAAATTAGAACGTTCGCAGAAAGTAGCGAACGGAATTCCATTTATTATCGGTCGCTTCAAATATGAAACGGGAGAAAAACGAATTCTTGACCTTTACACGGTGCTTTCGGAAATGTCAGCGTATAATTGTTAGGGACGATTCCATTAACATTTGGCCGCTTTTACTTTGAAATACTATTGTACTAGGACGGTATATACTTCGGATGGTTCTAGAAGTATCGTTCCCTAAAAAGTAATTACGACCTTCATACTTATTGCTACTCGCTAAACCAGCAACCAAAAATGTATACATGATAGTGTCTGCTACAAAAACCTATGATTTCACGAAATAAAGGGTGATTCAATAAGGGTTGAAATTATAAAAAAAAAACTCGAAAGAATATAAAAATATACAAACATTTTTATTTGCTCTTTTAGATTAGTGTATTACAATTAGGTATGAAAGATGATGTCATTCAAATGACCCCCGCGACTCATGTGGCATGACGTAATTCGTTTATTGAAATTTCCTATCACTTTTTGACACAATTCAGGTTCTATGCCAGCTATTTCGCGTCTAATCTCCTAATTCAGCTCTGGAATAGTGTTTGGTTTATTCTATACACTCTGCTTTTTAGATACCCCAAAAAAAAATCTAGGGGAGTAAGATCACATGATCGCGGCGGCCAATTGATATCGCCGTTACGTGAGATAATCCGACCAGGAAACTTGCCCCGCAGCAATTGCATCGTTTCTCTGGATCTGTGACAAGTGGCTCCATCCTGTTGGAACCACAAATTTTCAATGTCCATACCTTCCAACTGCACCCAGAAAAAATCAGATATCATGTTTCGATAGCGAACACCATTAATCGTAACAGCGTCCTCCGCATTATCCTCGAAAAAAAAAAGGGCCAATTATTCCTCCGCACCAAAATGCGCACCAAACAGTCACTTTTTGAGGATGCATTGCTTTTTGAACAATCTATCTTGGATTTTCTAATCCCCAAATACGAGCATTGTGTTTGTTTACAAAGCCACCAACGTGAAAATATGCCTCATCGCTAAAGATGATTTTCGTTGAAAAATGAACCCCTTGTTTTCGTAACCATTCTGCAAACACGCGGCGCTGTTGATGATCTCGATGTTTCAACTCCTGAGTTATTTGGACTGTATTTGGGTGTAGATGCAAGTCTTTTGTTAAAATTCGCAGCGTGGTTGAATACGTAAAGCCCACTTGCTGCGATCGATGACGAATCGATGTGTTTGGATTTTCAGCTACACTTTCCCAAACAATTTGATCTGACCGACCTGTACGAGCACGTTGAGGGATTTTGAGGTTAGTTACAGATCCACTTTGCTCTAATTTTTGAACCACATTCCAAATTGTCCTCTCAGAAGATCGATTTTGCGCGCCGAAAAATTCACATAGAGCCCGAAATGCATTTTTCCTTGATCGACCATTTTCATAATAGGCTTGCACAATTTTTACACGTTGTTCAGTCGTATATTGCTCCATGACTAATTTTGTTTATGTTTTGAGGTTAGAAATCTCATATGATAATAAACAAATACAGTGGCGTTTCAAAAATATTTCGGATTGTAATGTGGAAACTCTTATTGAATCACCCGTTACAAAAACTGAAATTCAAGAATATTTGTAACAAAACAATATTTATTCTGAATTTAGTTACAATAAAGGGCAACTTTTGGACGCGTTAACTTCATATGCCAGAAACCAATAGGTAGGTTTAGCTGAACAAATGGAGCATGTTGTTTTACGCCTTCCTCCATATGATTGTATATATAAAACCCCTTGACAAAGTTTATGGCACCAACTAAAATCAAATGTCAAAACAGAAAATGTTACTTCTGCTTTTAGAAGATATTTGCGTGCAAAATAACATAGAGCCTCATTGTAATTAATATTAATGACCACGAGAGTGAAACAGAATGTGATTGGTGTTGATTTTGATTGGTTTGATTTTGAATTATTTATTTATATTAATAAGTTCTATACATTTAGTGTCATCGTAATTTTTATTAATCAAGTCAGTGTTTACATTTGCCTATCATGCTTCTTTGATTTAGTTCACCCATCATAAATGTTTTTGTTTTCATTAATTACCAAAAGCAATATCACTTGTATCATGAGAATTTTTTCAAAATAGTTTTCAATGACTTTGGCGTAAATTTGGGCGTTCCAACATTTAACCCCAGAAAATTCACTGATATTAGGTGACATGATAACGTCACCAAAACTTCGACAAATCGACTAATACCGGATTGAAAGTGAGGTCGAGGTCCAGAGTTACAGAGGTGGGAAAACGTGTGGCATCTGCGAAGAAAATTGTTTTTCAAATTATCGCCTTCCTGCTATTGGAAAACTCAACTGAAGCTTGAACTGCACTTTATTGTTTTTTTTGTTAATACTGAATTGAACATTTTTGGAAATGTCTTTCACAGACTGATTTCCTAAAGCTGTTGATGCAGCTGTTATGTGAAAAATGAAAGTTAATTTTTATAAACATGTCGAGTCGAAAGGTCGACCCCACGGTGGCAACTTAAAAGTTTTTAATGTTCTCAAGTTTATCAAGTCATAATTTGAAAATACACAAATTGTCGGCAACTTTTTTTCTTAATAATAAAAATCTTGAGAAAAATATTTCTAAATATTTATCCCATGGTTATGCCCGATTGTTTATGTGACGTTTAATCAAAGGTTTCGATTTAGTTTATACGGGGTTTATGGGGTTTTCATCACGGACACCAACGTGAAGGTACTACAAAACGACATATTTGGCAAGGAACTGGGTGCATTTACGTTTTGCTTCGACATAGTGGACGATGATATTTGCAGAACCAGCGTTTTTCAAATAACACTGATGACAAAAATTATAATTATAATTCTTTTCCTGTGAATGTACATACAAAGCTCATTCAGATTTTACGTTTTGGATTGTTGTTTTTAAATACTAATAATAAATTAAATAAATACACCACAAAACTCACGTTTGATTTTTTAAAATCGCAATTATGTGTTTCTATTTAAATCTGGCAGAGGTCGACCCAGAATAATCTAGAAAAAAATGAATCTGGGGAAATACCTTTTATATTTTACAGTTCGGACGTAATTATGTGTAAAAAAATCAATAATAAATAAATTTCTTAAATCCAAAGTAATCTGCATTTTTTTCTAAACATTTTTTTTATAGTTCTTGGTAGGTAAATACACAAATTATAGACAGGCTAAGTTCTAAGGGTATCTTTTTACATATACTCTGATCACTCTATATAATACTCCTTTTCGAATATTCCAGTAAAAATAATCTTTTGCAAGTTTTTTTTTTTCCATGAAGAATTTTTTTTGCCAAATTAAAAATTCTTTTAGACAGATAATTTGCTGGATTTGCGTTTGACAGAGAAGTGGTCCGGTTCTTTGGTTCTCGTTCACGTAAAAAAATGGAATTACTCACGCATTGGAATATTCTGTGTGATTGATTTGGGCGTACCCATAACCTGTCCATTATATTTATAGATTAGGCCATTTAGAACATTTTTAACGCGATTGATTGCTTTTGTAATTGTTTTTTAATGTTATATGCAAATATAAGTTTATACGGATGGGTGACGAATGCCACTGTGATGGTATTATCGCTACGACGAAAACGTCAATCCCCTCCATTTAGGAAAATTGTGTTAGTATAAGAAAAATATTAACCTCATTCGAAATGCGGAGTTATACAAGGAACTCTACCAAACCTGGAAATGAATTTTAAATTTTCAAAAGTTCGTGAATGCTTTGTATTACGTGTACCTGTAAATCATACTTTCGAAGGGTTATTACCCTTTTTTATTTTATTACCCTCTTAGTTTTTAAATAATTAAAATATTGAATAATAAGTTGTGAATATGCCCTATTAATACTACCCATCTTGTATAGACTATAATCTATGAGTTCGTCAGACTACATTTGTGATGGGCTTAAAACTAGTCAATTAAAGGGAATCAGAAACTAGCGGCGTTTGTAGCGTGTTGCACCTTGCGCATAATACATGTACTTGAAAAGGAATCGCTATAGGGACGGAGTATTAGGTATAAATTCAGACTCGCGTTTGAACGTAATGTTTTGCTTCTGCCATGACTTCAATAAATTGACTCAAGTATTTCGCTGCACCTACGACGCAGCCCTGATGCTATTATGGCGTCATTGCAAATGTAGTGGTGTAGTAAAATTTGTGTATTTATTATTTCATTAGAAATGTAACGTTTTCGTTGTCACATCACTAAGTTGCACAATTACTCTGTTTGATTATTAAGTGGATATTATGTAAGAGTGTGCCTTAAGTTTAATGTCACTCATGTACTTATCCCATAAAGTTGATTTCCTCATTTATGCATCGTCTTACTTATTAATTTGTTTACTTTGTAAACTTTTATGGTGTCTGTGCCTACTCACAAAGGTCGCGCGAGAACAGAAAAAATATAAGCAGAAAACAGACACTTGGAGACCTTAGGTATGCTACAACATTGACATTATTTGTTCTTTCACACGCGCAAGTTTTTTATTTTCTAAGCGCCGTTCTGATGGAATAGAAATACAAAGTTATCACTTTAAGGGATGTTGTTAAATGTTTCATAATAAGACATAAAAAAATTCACTATTAAATGCCTCTTTAATATTAGAATAATATCAGCAAGTTTACTGTTGTACCTTGTGTTTCTGCTTTCCAACACAAACATCCGTAATAGTATAATTTAGGCCTAGCACGATTTATTTAATTTTTTTCAGATTCTGGAAGAATCAAACTTTTATAAGCGAAAAACAGTAACGGGACTACCGGTAAAAAAATCACTTAATGACTAGACATCTTTGGTGTATTTTTTGTAGTCCTGATCAGTAACTATTCTCTGGTCTTATCATCTGTTTCATTTTTAATAATTTAAAGTGTTCATTTGAACTCTCAACAATACTTTTTAATGATTGACTAGCCAATTAGTTTCGTATACTCGTTTCAGTTTAATGAAAATGTTTTCCTTAGATAGTAGTATATTTAATATTCTATAGATGTAATGCGAGAGAGTTCTCATTATTGAACTGTAAAACTTGTAGTCTAAGCTGTATTCCATAGGCGTTCGGACTTATTATACCTATGATGATTGCCAAAGGGTGGCAGATGGAATTTGTTGCTGGGAAACGGACTAGTAACACTTTACTTTCTAAAAATCATAAAAATATTGTTCTCAATGTGTGTAAAGGTCTTCGTCGCCAAAATTCATCATTCAAGTTATCAAGTTGCAAAAATAGTTAAAATGTGTTTGAATATGACTGTTTTGGTACGAGGGCAAGGCATAACACCTCTCGCAAAAGGGAATAAAGACAGTAGATTGTGAAAAATGGAGTAAGTGCGTCGAACGACTTTCACGCATTTTATAATAAGGTTCGTGGATCTTGAATAATACACCATTTTACTGTACTTGAACGATCTAAAACGATCTAAACAAAGCTAAATATTATTACAGAATTGTACCTATGAATAGAGATTCCTACAATACATCTCGGAATATATTAACACCAAAATTTACATATGAAGTTTTATTGTAAATCAATCATTCAATAATAGTGTTTATTGGAATATAAGTACAGTCGAACCTCGATAAGTCGAACTGCGATTTGACACATGAAAATTTCGAGTTATCAATAAAAACTACAAATGCATGTACTTTTCTGTGAATGAACATTTATTCATTCATTTTTAAAAATGGGTATACGTTACATAAATGCCCTAATATCTATGATTTTTGAACAAAAAACGAAAATTATGAAATATGTAGTAGTACATAGGTATGTATGTATTTACATAATATGTACATACAAATGTATTGTATATGTACCCAATATATATAAACATAGTATGTATGCACATATACATACATATGTATGTACATATTAAAGTTTACTCTTTCACTGGAAAAAAGCCAGTTATTGGCTGACGACCGGATTTCTTATTTTGGTTTTTAACAAAAG